>NC_057807.1:481489817-481495938 GCF_018294505.1 Triticum aestivum | reverse complement strand
TAACCTAAAAGAAACGGAGTGTTCCGATTCCCATCTTACGTCAAAACTTCGTCCCACTCTTCGTCCCACCCCTTCCCGATTTTCCTCCTCATGTGCACCGGTTTTCCTCCCTCCCCTCCCCCATTTTACTCCCCATGCACCAGTTTTCCTCCCTCCTGGTTTTCTACAATAGTTTTCATCCGGCCAGACAAATCTAATTAATCTTTGGCAACACAATTAATTTGCCTATGTAATCAGCCTCTTCTTTGGTAATCACGCAATCAATTGGCAAAAATATATATGGTAATTGTCAAATCTTTGGCAACATAATTAAGTTGCCTATGGTAATTGTCAAAAAAAGCATATATGGTAATTGACAAAACAAAATCATGTATGGTAATTAATCATGGGCCCAAAGCAGCCGATCCTCGTCGTCGTCGGTTTTCCTTCATTCACTGCCGCCACCTATGTGGTCTACCACTTTCGTTGTTCCCTCCATGATCGGCCGTACTGGCTGTTCGTCGCCTACCAAGGAAGCAGGCCCATCCTGTCGTTTAGGTGGACAATGGACATCGTCTCAGAACATGGGCGCTTGTGGCCGGCAGTCTGAGGTTGCCACGCGGCAAAATCTTCGGCAAGGGCGGTGTCTACCAGGATCTCATATGGGAACTGCATGAGAAGTCGTGCAACTCCTGCCTACAGTAAAAGTCTTCTCCCTGTTACGCTCATCCCAATCTCCCATCTCACATTGGGACACTATGGGACGTGTCGTTCACTGTGCCGTATTGTGACCCTGGGTGAAGAATAAGTAATTTCTCACCCTGGTCAATCCAGCGAACCCGCCCCCGGTCGCATCCCGTATTGTGAGCCGTAACCTTACGGCTGACCGTCATGCTCCACCGCTTACACGATGTAACTTTTTATATAGAGTAAAATGCATCCGTGGTCATTGAACTTGTGTCAAAAGCCCACTTTAATCACTGTACTTAAAAATACGGTCAATATATATGACTTAAGGTGATTATACAGTCACTGACTCAGTGTATAGCTCCGTATTTTACTGGTGCAGCCGGTCTTCTAGGGGCATTCCAACAGAGAACACACTATTCCTCGTTGTTGGCTGCGTGCATAAGCCTGCACGTGGAGCTCAAGAAGTGAAGAAGAGCATACTGGTACCTGCTTCCAGCGTGGAGCTGCTGTTGGCCCGGTCTGTATCGCCAAGTATTTTTTGACGACACGTGACGAACGACGCGGAATGACACTGATACGCCGAGAGGTACCGTATAATGCAAAGCTAACTTGTAGTACTAGCAAGTCTGCTCCCGATCGATTGTTTCACAGGCAATACAGAAACACGCACACCCGTACACAACGGCGAGCCGTCGGAAGACAAACGCACGCACGATTGCTTCGCGTCTCGATGCAAAAAATTTCAAGGGGATATAGGAGTATATATACTAGCTCTAACCAGGGGCTGATCCAGCGTGGGATCGTGTAGGGGAGGCCGCCCCGGGTAAATTTTTGGAACCTAGGAGTACCCATGTGTTACTTTGGCCACCATGGGAGATGAGAGCCAAGTTCTGTTCTTGTTTTAGGTCTGTACGTCTGCCATAGCTGGGAAGATCGAGCAGGAAGATGAAAAGAGAGAAGATACCGTTTCGTTCTACGAGATGGGCTAGAAGTAGTCACAAAAATTGATAGTACACGCTCAGTTAAACTTAAGCCCAGTCACAAAAACCTAGCTATACACGGTTGCGCCCTGATGCTGCCAATTCCTCCACCAGTTTTCCCCTATGGAGGATGGATCTGGAAAATCGATCACGCCTCCACGCACGCCGACTCGCTGCCTCGCCGCAGCGGTGCCAACGTGCCACCGATGGCGCTGGATGGGGGAGGATGAAGCCCAACCGTTCCTGATCTGGGCGCCGTCTTCATGGGAGACATCATCGCCATACCAACTTGCCCACTCAAAATTGGAATTGCAAGTCAGCAGCCAACATACGAACTAGCATAGCAGGTTCTTCCGCTCCCTCCGTAATCTTGTCTTCTTTCGGGGACTGCTTCTCCTGTTTCATTCTATTATTTTTTAATTTCTTGTCACATTGGCCTAGTGGAAGATTGAGGGGTCCAAATTAGACATTATATGAATTTTCAACTGTGTTATTTTTCGTCTAGTTTTTGAGAATGAAACTACTTTGAACAATTAGTTTTGTTGATTGTCTTGCCAGATTGCATACCACCTAATTTTATCGAATGTCCTATCTAATTGTACCGTGCCATCGAATTTTTGTTTCCTTTAAAAATCTACCCCGGCTAACTTCAAATCCTGGATCCGCCACTGGTTCTAACGGCTGCGCAATGCATGCGGCTATGGTGGCCGGGCACTCGTCGGAGTGCAGGTGGTGATGGCGTGCAGCATGGAGTGAAGCGGCGCACCCTGGGGATGCGTCTCCGTGGGAGAAGACGGCAAACGTCCTACATACGTACGTACCATGCAGAGGGAGTAGGAAGCCCCGTCCCGCCCGTGCACGATAGCATGCATGCATGCATGCACACACGCGGCGGCTACTGACACGACAAATGTGCACACCTTGATCCTACGGTGCTGCGGCTGATCCCTGGTTTCTTTCCCTTTCAAAGCATAGTGTTTTATTTCTTTTTTTTTTGCTGAAAAGTGGGACCCACATAAAGGTAGAAAGAGGGTTTTGTGACGTTTGACCGGTCAATAGAGTAAAATACATAGCTATACAGGGAGGGAGTGACCGTAGAATCACCTCAAGTCGTATATAGTGACCGTATTGACCGTATTTTTATGTAAAGTGACCAAAGTGAGATTTTCATACAAGTTCGGTGACCATGAATGCATTTTACTCTTTTATATACACAAACGTAAACTTTCACCCCTTCTTCACATCGGCTACAAACCGTTTCCTGGGATAGGCGGATAGCTAGCCCACGCCACGACCCGTCTCCCACGTTCCTATTCCAATCGAGATGAGCGGCAGTTTTGACGGCGAGTGGCGGCGGCGGCTGGTTTGCTGGTCGACGGCATGGTGCTCAGCGGGTTAGTTTTGCGGGAAAGTCAATGACCTCAGCGACGTCGTGATCAGGCGTGTGGCCGCGGAGTCCGGCAGCGCGGCGGCCGGCGGGTGGTTGTCGCGGCAGCTCTGGCTCGAGGCTCGAGCACGGTTGCCAGGACTGTACAAGGACGAGCATCCATCACGGCCTCCGGGTGTAAGGTTCGTGCGCTTCCCTATTTTTTTTTGCAAACGCTTGGACACAGTGAGCGCGCTGCCCTTGTTCTCCATGCGGCTGCGATCCCCTCCTAGCTCTCACACCACATCACATGTTTTGTTGCTAGCCCCTTCCTCCTACCCGGTAACCATTATGTTTCTGATCTGATTGTTTCCATAATTTCAAGGCTTGTGTCAACCTCGGTAATTCATCTTTGGATCTCATTCTGAGTGCCCACGGGGTGTTTGTGTTAATGCCCAATTGGGAATTGAAGCTGTAACAGTTGTATACTTTTGTGAGGAATCTTGGATAAATGAAGGCGCAGGTTCTATATTTCATTTACTATTGATTCTGAAAAGATTTATTGCATGAGCCTGATGGGTAGAATCCTTATTTGTGCCTGGCTACTTGGTATAGTATAGTAAATAAAATCTGCCAAGGGTCAGGGGTAAATAAAATCCTTATTTGTGCCTGGCTGGTCGGCTCCGATTCGGTCGGGCGGCGGGGTTTGGAGTGTGGGAGAAATCCTTGCCGGTCTTCGACTCCGATGCGGTGACACCTGCGGGTGCCACCATTCCTTCCTGGAGGGTGTCGTTGTTCTCCATCCCCCAACTCCCTTCGCGTGCCGGGGGAAACCATAGGACCCGTCCGGGTAGCAGCATCGTCGGCGTCGCATTCCCTCTTGGGGGTGCTGCTTGGTACGCGGCGGATCAGAGCCTCGGGCTATGGTCGTTTGTTTTCGGTGGGCGCAGCGGTGGCAGGTCATCCGCGCTTTATCGAGCTGCCGCTGTAGGCATTTGTTTCTTCTTTTCTTTTTTTTGGGCTTGTCAAGCATGCCACAGTTTTTTGAACAATTTCCCTGGCCCAATACCTCTCGGATGTGCAGGTAAATTATGCCCAATAAATAGTGTGGTTGATCTTGGTTCGTGGCGAGTTAGCTGTTTTGGTCATAGCTAAACCGAGTGTGTTCTTATCTAAATTTGATTGCAATATACAAATAGTTTTCAGAGCTAACATGCTATGTAAAGTTAAAAGTGTGTTATCCAGATCATAAAATTCATGCTTGGGCTAGCTAAATATTATGCAGAGGTAATGATGCTACTCTAGTTTGTGCTTCCGTTGAAATATGAACAAGGTGTTCAGATGGTTTGCTTGCAACTATGAACATGGTGTTCAGATGGTTTGCTTGCAAATATGAACAAGGTGTTCAGATGTAACTCGTAAGATAGAAGAATCCTCTTGTGAATTTTCTGTTGAAGAAATTACTTCCACGTGGACTTTTTCTATTATTATTAAGTGATATCTCTTAGATTCCATGCTTGATTTATAGTGCATTAAAATGTGGCTCTCTTGCAGCTGTCAGAAGTCTTCGGACAGTCAAGTACTCCCTCCGTCTAGAAATACTCGTCGGAGGAATGGATGTATCTAGATGTATTTTAGTTCTAGATACATTCATTTTTATGCATTTCTCCGACAAGTATTTCCGGACGGAGGGAGTAATAAATATGGACTCTTGATTGAAGGAGAACTCTGTGCACTTATGATAGCATCTGGACCGTAAATCTGTAGCAGGTCCTCGACGTATCATGCCAAGGCATACATGTAGCAGTATCATCCAGACCACGTTTCACACGTCATGTGCTTATGTAATTCGTTTTTTACAAGACATCTTTTTTGGATCAATAAGCATCTACATTTTTCTTGTAATCTAATTAAAGGCCAACTATTTCTCTGGCATATGATGAGTTGACCATGGAAGGATTTGTTTTGCTAAGCATATCTAATGTCGTTATTTGAGTGTAAAACTCGTATGCATGGTGCTACTGAAAATGTTATAGTACAGTATAGACAAAACCAAAACTCCGAAGAGAATGGGCGCCTCGCTTCTTCAATCAAAACCTAGGCTTGATCATCCTATGTGATGCCACCTGTTCTCAGTCACCGTAAGCTACTAGCAATGTTGCAACAGTACCAGGGCATGATTCTTAAGAAACATCAATTGGTGAGATTTGCCTTGTTACTTCATTGGATCTTCCAAGAAGGCAAGTGTGATCGCTTTATTATTGTAATTATTGATCCTACTCAGTATAAAATATTCTAAGTGAACATTAGATGTTTGGTTGCTGAAGTACATAATACATAAGCAAAAGATGACATGATGGGAACCAATAGCCAGCATATAAATATGAAGATCTCTCAGAGGACTGACCCTTCTCTTTGTTGTTGCCTCATGTAACCTGTCCTTAGAGATTTTGCTATACAGGTTGGTCATACTAGGTGATTAACTGAGTCTATTGTTGTAAATAATTAAATATTCATTACCTCCATTACATAATTTGCCTTTGCTTGTATGATCAAACAGCGTTTCAGAACCAAGACTTGATGGACTGATCAGTATAAAATAATTATGATTTACATATGTAGTTTGCTAGAGCTAGACAGAAGTATATGGATTGATTCACA
This sequence comes from Triticum aestivum, assembly GCF_018294505.1. Classification (NCBI taxonomy): domain Eukaryota; kingdom Viridiplantae; phylum Streptophyta; class Magnoliopsida; order Poales; family Poaceae; genus Triticum; species Triticum aestivum. The sequence goes on along the minus strand of NC_057807.1, from coordinate 481,490,262 downwards.
AAGACTAGCACCGGCATTATAAGGTGCAAAGAAACCAAATGTGCTGTCTACATAACAAAATTCTATAAAAAATGGACATCTTTCAAATTAGGATCATTTTTTGAAAACACATGCGTTTTTGGAAATTTCAAACATTTTAGGAAAATCCAAAACATTTCACTTTCTCAATTTTTTTGTAAAATCCCAATGATTTTTCCATAAACAGGATTTTTTTGAAATATGAACATCTTTTTAATTTCAAGCATTTTTTTAATTTTTTTGGAACTTTCTTTAAAGTTTAAACACATGATCATATTTTGTTTATAAATTCCCAAACTTTTTTTGAGAACGAAAACATTTTTGGAAGTCCAAATTTTTTCTTAAAATCCAGGAAATTTTCAAGACATGTTTTTAAAATCATTTTTTGTTTTTAATTTTACTCTAACCTGGATTCTTTAAAGCATGT
>NC_057807.1:481470602-481489652 GCF_018294505.1 Triticum aestivum | reverse complement strand
TAACCGGTATGGTGAGGTAACCTGGGCCATAACACCATCACACATCCCAGTCCAACTTTCCTCATTAGTTTCGAGCATTCTTCTAGCTAGGATTCATGCCAGAACTTTGTATAGACCAACAAACGACAAGTTGAGCACATTGAGAACAAGTCATTCCTCTCAAAGTTCCATGGCCAAAAATCTTGCATTTTGTCTGCTGCACCGATGAATCAAGAGAACTAACTCGACATCCGTAGCAATGAAATGTTGTGTGACCTCTCGCAAGATGGCATCTTTGGAAGAATTAATTCGTTGGCAAACTTGGGTGGGTTTTCAGCGATAAAAACGAATCAGTCTCATATTGTAATCCCTAGGCAACCAACTATGGTTCGATGGTTCCAGACCTTCGTAGTTTATTCATCACCAATTCTTCAGATCAGGCCATGTCCACTTGATGACCTGTGTTGGAGTTGCCCTAAGGCTATTTTTTAGGGCTAGGCCATAAGGGTACTAGAAGGAATGTATCTGGTGCACCGATACTTGTATTGCTACAGGTGCACCGTACACCGTAGCGCATTTTAAAATGTTTCAAAAAATCCGAAAAAACCGAGTAGATTGACTCAACATGAAGGTATGCCATCACAAAATTTCATATCACGGGCAATGTTGTAAAATTTTGATTTAAAATTTTACGACAACATAGACCAATGTTGGGTGAATGTGTTAATTTTTCTTTTCTAACATCAAGCATTGGTAAATGCGCTACGGTAGTAGTACTACCAACATACGGGTGCAGCAAAAAAATTTTTAGTCGAAAGCACCGTTTTTTTTTTGAGTGAAAAGCACCGGTGCAGCAGATCCCCGGCCACTAGAAGCCCAAAATACACACGGCGGGCCAAGCCCATCTGAGAGTCAAGACCCAGCTCTGTCCGGTTGTCGGAACGCGCGGCGGCGTTCCCCTTTCTCTTATGGCGTCGGCGGCGGCGGCGGATCCCGGAGAGGCGTCGGCGGCGTAATGCCAGGCGGGCAGGCAGGTAATGCCGATTCCTAAACCAACCAACCCGTCCCTCCAACCCCCCCTCCCCTCCCCCTCCCCCTCCCCCTCTCTCTCAACCGAACTGTGTTCTATGAGAGCCGCGCCGTGCAAATCCCATCGATCTCGTGCTGCGTCTCGGTTTAGCTGCACCGCAGTGCAAGCTCTCTTCCATCTCCCGCAGCAGCGGCTGGTTTTACATGGGAACCGGGGGGCGAAAGCGCCTTTCAAGTTTCAACCCACTGAATGAATTGATCAACATATTGCTTCATGCGGTCATTGGATCCTGAGATGTTTGGATTGCGCTTCCCGAAATTTCCATAGACATTTATCTATTGTTTACCACTCCATTGACATGATAAAATTTTTTTGCAATGGGAGGGATGCACTGTTCTGTCCTATCGTACATTATGTTCTAACTAGTTTAAGAATGTAAATTCACAACAGAAATGCTATGGCATCACAAACTAAACGCAAATGCAGTTTAGATTCACAGACTAGACTCATTATGTTCAGTTGGCATTTCGCCGATGCACGGTGGTGCTGCTGGCATGGTTCTTCAGTTTGCATGACTCCATTTCCGGGATTTACTTGCAGTCGCCATGGTCCGCAGGATGTCCAGCGATCGCCAGTCAGCATCGGAGGTGGCAGCTGGCCGCCGGTTCCGCTCCAGGTTGCAGCACCTCAGAGCCAGCCGCATGAGCCGCTCAGCCTGCACCTCCGGCCAGCTGCCGGCGGACGCGTCCAGCAGGCCGTGCGCGGCGTCCATCTTCATCGCTTCCTGCACCTGCTCGACGATGTTGAGGTCGAGCAGCCCCGTGAGGACCTGCAGGATCACCACGCCGAACGCGTAGACGTCCGACTCCGCGGTGAGCTCGCCCGTCGTGAAGAAGACGGGGTCCATGTACCCCATCGTGCCCATCGGGTTCGTCCGCCGGCAGATGGTGTCCTCCTCCAGCGGCTTTATCTGCACGACGCGTGCAGTCCCGAAGTCTCCTAGCCGGCTCACGTTCCCGGCGTCGAGGAGGATGTTTGTCAACTTCAGGTCCGCATGGATGATGGCGTTGGGCCGGCTGGAGTGTAGGTGTGCCAGCGCGGAACGCTGTTCGGCGAGGATCCTGATACGGTCCTTCCATGGAAGCCCCTTGGAGAGCCCGTCCATGAGTGTGCCGTTGGGGAGGTGCTCGTAGACGAGGCCGCATGATTCCGGGCACACGCCGAGCAGCTTCACGATGTGTGGGTGTTTGATTCTGCTCAGCACAACGACCTGGGGAATTCCAAACATGATCGATATTTCCTCCAGTTAGTACATGTAATGCAGTTCAGAAGATTCTTCTCCAAGTAGTAAGGTATGCAAGCTTGTTACTCTGCCCGTCTACTTATCTACTTTGTGGAGTTGTTTGAGATAAGCAAGGAGGAAGGGTGATTATCCATCAATATGGTGTTAAATGTGTAAAAAAAGTTCTCTCAAAGAACTGCAGGAAAATAAGGGTCCTATCAAAATCATGCTACAGTTCAGATGGAAATACTTGCATCTTACTCTGTATGGAATGAGTGTTTGCTTCCTCTTGTAATTATTGTTAGGCTATGTTGTGTGCATGCTCAGACAGTTAAAAGGATGACTGGATAGAGTTCATTATATTACCTCCTGCTGATACTCTGGAAAACCTTGTCTACCATGGGGTTTACCATGGGGTCTCAACAGCTTGATAGCCACAGGCACGCCACCTAGTTTTCCTTTGTACACTAGGCCATATCCTCCTTCCCCTATGAGGTTTCTTGAGTAGAAGTTATTGGTCGCTTTCCCAATATGTGACATGGAATACTGCACAATATGTTCTGGGATTTGCAGCTCTGGGTATCTTTGTTTTGGTAACATTTTCTCCTTCAACAATACATTCTTTCTTCTTGGCGACAAGATGCTTTCTTCATGATTATGCCCCTCGTCTTGCAGCTCTTTCAATTTCCTTTGTAGTTTTTCCATTTCCTCCTGAACAAAACCAAACGGGGTGTATTGAAGTAGTTAAGGGATTCAACGCTTTACCGATGCTGTGTGACACACACTGTGTTCCATATGATTTCTGTCATCTATTTTCCTCTTCCTGACTCGTGATGTCTCCAACCTATCTTTGCTAGTATTATTTTTATTTTGAGTAAATTATCATCATCATAAGTTGAAACCTTCATCTAGCCACGTTTTAAACGAAATAGGCATTGACAAAGGTAGTATTGTGTGACATTTACCATCAATTTTTCAGACTCTTCACTCATATTTCTGGAACCCCGTATGTCATCACCAGAAATTTTGCCCACTTCCTCAGAAGCATTTATTTCCTCAATGCCTTGTTCAGCTTCCTGCACATCATAATTGAATGGAGCAATCAGTTTATTTTATTAACACAAGCTGCACTTTCAGAAGTCATAAGTAACACCTGTTTTTTGACACATAGTTAATCAACATGCATCTGAGGCAACGGTGGTAAATCTAAAATTGTTAGACATGCTTGAGCATGGAGTGAACTCAATCAAATGTAATTATGTTTCTGTGTGTGTCGTCAAACTTAAAGAGTAGGCAGACATTTTAATGCACATGTTGTTGTAGTTGTCTTGAAAAAAAAGGCAAGTTATACCTTTTCCAGTTGTCCATCACCATCCATTGGAATCACCCCATACTCATCCATGACATCGTCTTCCTGAAATGATACATACTGGAATACACCACGGACATGTATCAAAACTCTGAACCATGGTCTTAAACTTGTGAACTAAAACTGTTATTGTTTGCATGTGTGTAATGCTTTGCTAAGAAGTCTGCTCACAAAATCACTTGGTGGTGTTGCATAGCCATCAGATTCGTCGCTCAGCTCATGCATAGATGGCAAAAACTCAGAGCTCCCTCCATATCCAGTGCCTCCAGTATGCTCCAGATGATCATTGCTGCACTTAAAAACGATCTCATCCATCAACTAATTTCTAGATATGATTCATATATTACCGGAAGTGCAGTTATGGTCTTTGGAGAAACTATACCTAGTGGACAGATATTTGCCATTAATCACCACCCAAACCTGAGAGCATTTACGAAGAACCGCTTTCTTTGACATGTTCCTGCATAACTTACTATATGGTTATGCTGTTTTGTGGGCTAAGGCAATGTCCATTTGTACAGGTTACATTGAATAACATATACAAAGAGGCAATTGCTTCCTTATTCGTGTTAGTTCATGCTATGATCTCACCTTGACCCGATGACAATTTTCTTGATTTTGAGCTTCTTTACCAGGTTTACAACACCAGTAAGAATGTCATCATGTGTAAGGTAATGTGCCCTAATCTGCAAGGACACAGGCCTGTTTAGGAAACATATTTTCTGTGAAATAGTTATGTTAGTGTTGTATTGATTTGATCCCTCTCCACATGGTTTGTTTGCTTAACGTTTATCATCAGATAAATAATTATTTAAATTATAGTGTTGTTACACTTAATTCATCATGATTGCGTACAAATATCACATGACTAGAATGCTTTCCGGATGAACTCTAATAAGCACCGCTGTGACCTTATTTATTTTAATCTGAATCTAAATTGTAGGATACCTCTCTTGTATCATCACATAGGCTTTTATATTGTGATAGCATCTTGACCATTGCCTCCGTTTCTCTACCTCTATGCATCTCCTTCTCCTTTTCATCTGCAAACTTGTATAGCAGCTTTCCACCCACTGCAGTTGTGGGTTAGAAACAATCAATTATTTATACAGCTAATAAAACACAAGGTTATACTTTATCCTGTTAATATTGAAAAACTTACTGAAGGGCATCTAACCATTAGAGCTTTACAAAGCATGGCAAATATTTGGCTGAAAAAACTTACTGAAGGGCATCCACTTGGATGGCCAATGAACGTGGATAAGAACTATGGTAGCCCTTGGGAAATTTGCAGCAGCCCATAGTATGTTAGCTTTCTCCTTTCTGAAGTTCTTCCCGATCGCGATATGAACCTCTTCTTCATCCATCTTTCTTACTCCCTACACAGACCCTGAGAAATCATGAATTGGCATCATATTTATATTCTGGTTTTGCTATCTGGCTCAGCAGAGCTGAAGACACACGACCTAAGACTACAAAAGGTGAAGATCTCTGAAAATGCTCTAAAAGTTTTGGGAAGTACCTAAATGTGTGGACCACTTTTCTTCAGCTCCATGACATCGATATGATGGTCATCCTAGTCCTTGTTCTGCTTCGGTCTTTCCCAGGTAGTGTCAGTTTTAGAAGGCCCAAATGGGAGAGTAGACTGGTGATGGTTTTAAAGAGTGGCCTTGGATTTGGTTATTGTCTGATTGTATCTAGCAGCAGTGAGTGCATCATCAAGTCAATATCTGACTTCGGGTCCCAATTAAAAAAATAATCCTGTTCCATTTAGGAAACATCGGTTAACCCTTGTAGTAGCCATTCCAGTTTATAAATAAGGAAAACCAGAGTGATAATAACTTTATTGTATTTTGGTGGCAGAAAATTGAGTCCTGCATACTTCAAAAGGCATGGATTGATCAACTGGTTGGTTAAAAAGCAAATAAAATATGTTGCATAAATGTTTGCTGGCGTGGAGATAATACCAATACATTCTATATTTTGTCATTGATTATTTAGAACTTAATTAATTGTCTTATTATCTTCTCTAGTCAGGGACTTTTCTATAAGAAATGATAACTTTTCATCAGCTTCCGCTCATTTTTTAACAAGTATAACTGTCAGTATTTCTGCGAAGTTTCTACTACTTCCAAGTCGCTTCTAAACATGAATGTCCTCCATGACTGACTTTTGATGCTTAGCAATGAAGTTGTCCCGTTAGGTGGCGATCATTACAGGCCATCCCATCTCACTTGGCCGGCAGTTCCAAATAGATGGCTACTTTCACGATGCGAAAAAATTGTCCAGAATAGATCATATATAATTAGATACTTGGCACTTGGTAGCATTGTTCATTCCCAGGAGGTACTCTCACATAATTCTTGCTGTCAAGCTGTCAATATGTTAATGCACATCAAGACATCTCCTGTTCTTTAGTAAAATGTGTTGAACAGCATATACCAGCATGATAACTAGAATATGCGAAGATTGCGGTTGCAGCTTGCATGCATTGGAGGCTCCATTTGACTCATTTGGAGGGAAGTGCTTGTCGTGACGAATTTGCTGAGCTATCTGCATAGGTAAGAAACTTTGGCAACTTTGTGCACACCACACGTCTTGTTGAGAATAACTTGCTGAGTGATCTGCATAGGTAAGGAACTTTGGCAAATTTGCGCACACCACACATCTTTCAAGGATGGTTTTGTCCATCTCAATGTATTTTTGGTATTAACAAGACGACAACAGAAGCAGGCGTACTGATGAAGTTATTATTATCTCATTGCTACCTCATTTACCTTCTGAGCAGTTATTGTTGATTGTTCCAGACATTCAGAATAGACAGGTTGGATGGGAATTAGGCTTATGGAACATATAAACACATATAAGATGACAACGTAAAATGAATGGTTGTAATTAGCGACATTTGAACTGATAGTTCCATTCAGATATGCTTCCGTACTTTCCATTCTCGACCAGCATTCAGATGCTAGTACCACAACATGCCGATTGTTGATCAAGCAGTGAAAAAATAGTGCAGTATCCATGTAGCATGTAACAGCAATATTATCACCAAGACTGTTTTGACTGTACAGATCCCATGTACAAATACTGGCATGCCGCTGATGGAGCTCCAAGTCTATTACATTTTAGATGCAAAATTTTGCTGAAAAGCAAAACAAAAATGATGTGTATATCTTTACTTATTCGTAAGGTATGCACCTATTATTGTGCGTAAAGAAGTTAAGGACATAGTATTAGTTCATTTTTAAGTTCCATCATGACAAAAATAACATTTATTGTGCATCTGTCTGCAGCCATTCTTGGATTGCAGAACGGAGGGCATGGTTCGGCAAAAGATCACGGTGGAGTAGCTCAAGGTTTGTCATGGGTGATGTATGGTGGCCACTGTCAATCCACTCCCTTATAGCTTCGGCTTCGTAGGTAAAGCCATCTGCAGCAATTAGAGGCTCCCTCATGACATCCTGCACCGAAGAAATGCGAAGGTGAAACAACCTGAAACGACAAATGCTTTCTATGAAAGAAATCGACTGAGCTTGTCTAAGATTACTAAGAATGATAACTGGAAAGAACAATTCAGAGGGAATTTAAGGCGAATCAAACATGCTTAGTATATTTTAAAGATATCCCTCCATGCTTTAAAATATTAAAATAGACAGCAGAAGAAAATGATAGTCACCAAGCAAAATGTATGACTCACCTGTAGTATTGGACAGATGAAGTAGGGCGGCACACCACCAAGGTCTTCTGATACTGATTTGAATGACAAGGAACACAACATAATAGAAGCAGGCTTCAACATTGGTTCAAGTACAGTCCAAACCTCCTTTTGCAGGTCTGGACGGTTTTTTCTTCTGATCTCGCAACATTTCAGACCCACCCGAGCCAATTGCTCAGCCTGCATAGCTGGCCAGCCCCCAGCAGATGAATCCAATATTGCTCCCAGGCAACCCTTTTCCACAGCCCGTTGCACATCTCTCAACAGCCCGAATCCTGGTCTTCCAGTCAAGAGGCGCAGGAGCACGATTCCGAAAGAGTATACGTCAGATAGCGGTGTTAGATCACCAGTCATAACATATTCAGGATCAATGTACACAAAAGATCCCTTTGGGTGGGTATGCCTATATAGAGTGGTTGTGTCCCTGAACTCATCAGTGACCATTCGGCACACGCCAAAACCACTGAGCTTTGCTACATTATTTCCATCTAGAAGAATGTTAGATGCTTTCAGGTCACTGTGGACAATGCTATGGGGTTTATTCGAATGGAGGAAGATGAGTGCGGAGCAAACATGGGAAATGATGCGGGTGCGCAGCTGCCAATTAAGAGGTTTAGAATTGTCCTTGCAAGCCAGGCGGTCATCCAAGCTTCCATTCGGCATGTATTCGTAGACAAGAGCTTGAGCATCCTTGCAAGCTCCAATAAGAGTGACCAGGTTTGGATGCCGCACCCTACTGAGTATCTCTATCTGCAAAGGAGGCATCATGAACAACTTAACTGTCTGCAACACATTAATTTATTTGGACCAGCAAAATACCAGTTTAGTTGAGATGAAAGAAAGCAAATAATTAACTTAAAGCAAGAATTCAACCTCTTGATTGAACTGCGACTGTGACTGTGATTCTGTGCTTTCGAGATTCAACTTCTTTATGGCTACATTTGTGTGCCGAAGAAATCCCTTATACACGCTTCCATAAACACTTTCTCCAATCTTCAATGAGTGGTCAAAGTTGTTGGTTGCATCCTTGATCTCTGAGCTGGACAACTCCGTGATGTGCATCGTCCCCTCCGCGGTTGCACTGGACTCTCCTTTCTTTGCATGTAGTGCTTCTACCTCTCTTACAGCCTTGTCGCGCTGCAACATCAAATCCTTGATGATACGGTCAGAATGGGCAGTTCTTTTCTCCAGGGCCGATCTTTTCTTGCGTTCCTCTTGAAGCTTTGCACAAAGTCCATCAGTTGTTTCTGTGAGACTCTCAACTTCCTCCATTACTGTTGCCAACTTTTCCTCGATTTCATTCTTTTGCTTCACTTCTCCTAAGTACATATTCTCGGAGACTCGTGCCTGTTAGACAAGCTAAATGTGAGAAAGTATTTGTTAAAAAAATTAGCTGGCAGCTATCAGAACCATTGCTCCAAATTGTGTACAAATTTATTATTGATGGTAAAGTTTCTGAAAGTGCTTCACAAGCACAGTAGCAAGAGCTTCTTCCAAATAATGCTCTCACTGGCATATATCCATAAAATTGAAACAATGATCAACATCAGTATACTCCGTAAGGACAGACCGAGTGCTAGAAGCTCCCACACCAGGTGGGGTCTGGGGAAGGATTGTACGAGGCAAGCCTTAACCCCTGCACAGTGCAATGCAGAGAGGCAGCATCGAACCCAGGACCTCTTGGCACAAGTGGGGAGTACTTCACTACTGTGCCAGGCCTATCCTTCTATCAGCATACTTGATATTACTGAAAAATGCAAATTAAGATACTCTTACTTTTTGGAAAGCCTCAAATAAATCCTGTTCTGCTTTCTCACGACCGTGTTTTTCTTCATAAGCCTGCTTTCTTACACTCTCCAACTCCCTGAGCATATGCTGGAATTTATTGTCAGCCTCGTCTTCTTTGACAATTTCCTGGTTTAGATAAGGTAAATAGTTCAGTCAAGATTTTCTTGAATGTTTAACCATCTTCAATCTACTGCTGTTAAGACACAATGGAATTCTAGAAGTTGGAGCACAATTAGATTTCAACACCAAAGTACAAACTGGTGGCCTGCTATATAAAATAGCATGATGTACTGTTCATCTATTATTGTCATGGATTGTGTTTACCTTTTCATTATTGTCTGATCTGCACGGAGTTGTCCTTTCCATCTGCAGCCTGGCGTGTGGTTTGTGTAGCCATGTGCTTGAAACACACCAAGTCTCCGACATGCTAGTCGATCTATCCACTGAAAACTGTTGAGCAGAAGACTCATGAGTACCTTCCGGTAGTGCTTCATGGCCAAGGGGAACGGCATTCCTAGTGTAGAGAAAGCAGAGAGGGAGGGAAACATGTCAAATGCAGGCTGGAGTTCAGCTACAACGTAATCAATCCTATGAACAAAAGTGAAGATCATCCGCAGTCGACCAACCGAACCATACCTACGGTAAACGAGCGTTCCTTTGCAAATGTACCATCTTTTGCAGGAAGGATCCGCCCGCTGTTCCACAGCCCGTGCTTTCTTGGACTTGAGAGCTCTCATTTCCCTGAACTCTCGAACACGGAATCAGTTTTTTTTGTGTGTGGCAACACGGCATTCGCGATCAATCATGAAGTGTTTAATTAATTATAGATGGTGATCATCCATACAAGTTCTGAAAGGATCAGTCAGAAGTTTGCCCACATGCATACCTTGTGTAATGCTTATCAGCTGCTGCCCCCATGACAAGATCAGTGACATGATGCGCGGCGATGAGCTGCACCAGCCCCTCTGCTACATCCTCTGATTCCACCACCAGCTTCTCAGCTTGTACCTGCGCAGCAGATACATGTGTCAACGTCGGCGTGTTTGACGCTGATTGCACAGGCTAGTTTTCTTGGCATTCTTGGAGCTGGCAATGGCAAGTTTGAACCTTTTCCTGTGCACATAATAGCAGGTGTTGATCCAGAGTGTCACTGATTGTTTGTAGCTCCATCTTCTTGTATGCAATCAGCTCCTGCTCCTGCACCTGGCTAGCAGGGATCCTGGCACCCACTGTGAACATCATTGAACACATAAATTTTTGCGGCCCTGGTTTACTACTCGCTCCTTTGCGAAATTAATATAGAGCGTATTTTGATTTGGTAAAAGAAGACTTTGATTGATAATCAACCCCTATGTCAATATGTGCCTTGTGTTATATAAATTACAAAGTCGCAGTCATAAGTAGATATTTTTTTGTGATACCAAACTAAATGGCACTAGTTTTTACGCCCCGTAAATTGCATGATGACGATTGAAAAATTGCTAGCCAACTATTTACTGTATTGAGAGTTATAACTATGATTTACAGAAAGAAATGGAGGCCCGGTTGATCTTGTTGCACAAAGGGATCATATATTTTTGACGGCAGAGATAGTAGTTGTGGTTCCAGTAAAAAGGGGGAAAAGAAAAGATATTGCAGGGGAGACGCACGTACTGATGGGGATGAGCTTGGGTTGGGGGTAGACATGGAGCAGCACCAAGGAGACGGCGCCGGATTCTTTGGGGAACTTGTGCAGTGCCCACAGCACCATGGACTTGGAGTCGGACCCAGCCCCCACCGCCACGCACACCTTCTTCATCCTCTCGCCGGAGTCGGAGGATGACTGCTCGGGTGAGTCGCCGGCCGCGTCCATGGCAGATAGCTAGCTAGCTGGTCTCTCGTTTCTCTCTTGGCGTCCTCAGCCAGGCCAGCTTTGGACTTGTCCCCTGCGCTTGGCTCCTCTGCATTTTTATACTTGCTTCTTCCATCCACACCATTCTATACTAGTAATTCTCTCCCCTTTCTCCGACTCATTCCATTCTAATTGTGCATAGTGTATGTAGTAGGCCAGTAGCTGTACAGAGTCACACCTGCTGCCAGGCCAGGCCGGCTTGACTTGTTGCTCCTTGTTTAATCTGTTCTGCAGTTTTGTATTGTATTGTTTGTGACAAAACTAATCAAGAAGCTGTATAAAATATGATGTGACTGATGGTGATTTTCTTGCGCAGAGCAAGGAATTGCCCAACAGTGCCACTGCAATTTCCATGGCATGGCATGGCATCGACATGGCAGGAGCTACCTGCCCAACAGTGCTTGCCTTTCTCATGGACGAGTGACTGTCTGATACAAGACCTCTCTGCTCCGTGAAGCTGCTAATTAAACTCCTCTCTGCTTCCCTCCTCTGTAAGTCTTCTTCTCTTCTCCTCTCCTCTCTTCTGGTTTGGTGGTCAGCTTCTGGTTGCACACCACCTGTTTGTTCGAATGCCCAGCCCATGCTCTGGCTTATAGCTGGCCATGGACAGCCCGGCCAGGACGGCCCGACCCTACCTGGCCTTGCCCACGGGCCGGGCCGGGCTGGGCCCGTCATGTTCGCAGTTTAATGAAGAGGCCTGGCCCGAGGCCCAGTGGGCTTTTCGTGTGATGGGCCGGGCTTGGGCCTGATTTTTAGGCCCAATGGCCGGGCCGGGCTCGGGCCCAGGTTTTTTTGCGTCGGGCTTTGGTAGGCCCGTGCCGGCCCGACCGATGGAAAATGTTACAGCTGGGCCAGAGCAACTCAAGGGAGATACTAGGTAGGCATCTTAGGGAGTAGACCCTTTGTTGTTTGGCATGCAAGTGCCTACTCTTGTGTTGCAAGCCGTTTGTTTGGCGACGCTGACTTTCTTTGCCTTCCTTCTGTGAAAACGATGCGTCTTTACTTTGAAACTTAGCGCTAGTGGATTGGGGCTAAATTGTAGGTGAGTAAGAGCAGCTAAATGACTCTGCCTACGCAGTTTCCGCCGACCTGGCACGAGTAGTACCGATAATAATGTAGTACCTATTATCTCCTGAAAAATGGCAGCTTACCTTGAATTATCAACTCATGCCTGTATATGCAGTAAGAACTGAACGTGCATAGCTAATTCATGGGTCATCACATTATTATAAGCCGTCTGTGCTCTGATTTATCTGATTGCTCATTTACTGTAAATTGTTTTGGGACCATGCTGATTTGCTCCAACTCCCAACTCTACATAACTGAGAGGGAATTAAAATGTCCATACACCATCACTTTTCAATGAACCTGAATACCCACTCTCTTGGAGAGTTACATGCCATGTCAGTTCATCCCAAACACATGTTACCGGAAACATGTAAGTACATCACTTCTTGGTTGTGGGCCCAAAACATTGAGAAAGCGCTGACTGCTAAAGTGGGGGAAATGAAATTTTCTACACAGACTATACACACTTGCAAACCATTTGCTTGACTCCCTAACATGACTGTACAGATTAAATGGAATGTTAAAAATCACGGTTGCTGTTGCATTTGCCATTCTTGAATTGCAAAACGAAGGGCAGTGTTTGGTATTAACTCATGGTGTGTGAAGCCGAGGTAGGTCATGGGGGACATTTTATGCCCCCTTTGAAGCCAGTCCTTGATAGCCTCACCTTCATATGTGAATCCATCAGCAGCAATGTGTGGATCCCTCATGATCTCCTGAAAATATTACGAAGATGCAAGCTTATTAAACTAAAGGCGATGACGCTGACCACCATCATTATATCAGAGTTGTTATTAACTACTGTAACGACTGAATTGTAAACATAAGATAGTTGTTGGTGTGACTGGCATCACATGATTCAAGTGCTTCATTTTCTTATTTGTCAACGGACCTGTGTCATTGGACAGATGAAAAATGTTGGTGGCTTGCATTTATCGTCTGGGCAGTTCATCATTGCTTGCAGGATACCCCAGGCCTCATTTGCAAGATTAGGCCGCTCCTTTCGTTCATACCGGCAACATCTGAGTGCTAATCTTGCCAACTCTTCAGTGTACTCAGGTGGCCATTCCCCTGCAGAAGTGTCAATTATATCTTGCAACATGTCATTGCTCAAGGCTGCCTCCACCTCATTTGGAAGGCCTAGGGGGCTCTTGCCAGTCAGCAACCGCATCAGAACCACACCAAAGGAGTAGACGTCATACTGAGCTGTGATCTCCCCTGAGGCAATGTATCCTGGATCCATGTATCCCATTGTGCCTTTGATTTGGTTTGTTCGGTGGTAAGGGGTGACAGTGGTGTTTGTCAGATCCAAGGGACGAGAGATTCCAAAGTCTGCCAGTTTACAAACAAAGCTATTGTCAAGAAGGACATTGTCAGGCTTCAGATCGCCATGGGCAATGCCTTTTGGTTTGTTAGAGTGGAGGAAGATAAGTCCCGTGCAGATGTCGGCAGCTATTCTGATGCGCATTCGCCATGAGAGCGGCTCTCTTTGGTTCTCGCACTGCAGACAGTCCTCTAGGCTTCCATTCGACAGGAATTCGAAGACCAACGCTTTGGCCTCCCTGCACACTCCTATCAGAGTGACAAGGTTTGGATGCCTCATCCTAGAAAGTGTTTCTACCTGTAATATATTGGAAAATCACATATTTAGATGCACCGTTTTACCTGTTTTACTTATTCTCATCTGACAACACGTTTTACTCTTAATGATGAAAATTACCTCGTCATTGAACTCTTTATCTCCTGTTGTGCCTTCACGGTTGAATTTCTTTATGGCTACGGTAGTATGACGGAGAAATCCCTTGTAGACGGTTCCACACCCACCACTGCCAATCTTTTTGGAGTCATTAAAGTTGTCCGTTGCCTCTTCTATCTCTGTAGCTGAATTCTGTTAGGGCAACAGCACTAGTTGAGCCAAATACACTATTACCATTTGTTTGGCGCATTTCTTCAGCTTCTTTAACAGCATGGTCCTTCTCGCGCTGCAGCTCTGCTTGCAACTGTTGGAGCTCTTCCATTAGGGTGTTTGTCTGAAGAAGCTTGCTCTCCAATTCTGCTCTTTGCTCATTTGCCTTCTGCAGCTCGTTGCATACATGGATGTGCTCTTTTTCAAGGTCAGCCTTTTCTCTTGTTAGCCTTTCCTCTACCTCCTTTTTTTCGTTGCGGAGTGAACTCTCCCGTGCTTTGAACTGCAAGAAAACAGTTCGCTTACTTGAGAGATACATGTAATATAAATTCCATGCATTCAGAGAAGAAAGGTTGGGAAAATACAGTAGATTAAACAACAATAGTGGGTAACTAAAGGTATCTGTCAATAACAAATAACATACCATCATAGAAGATTCAAACAGGTTCTTCTCGGCTTTCTGCCGGCCCTCAGATGCTTCCTTTTTCGAGCGCTCTAGCTGATTGCGGACTCGGTGCAGTTGCTCAAACATTTCACGTATTTCCACCTGTAAAACATTATGTTTGCTTTGAATTCAGTAAGCATGACAACGTTATCTAATAAGTATTACAACTGAGACCTTGGTTGATCAATCAAAATTTAGATGATAGAGCAATAGCAGTAAGATTTTATTTAACAAAGTGGATTTTTTCCAGTAGAGATACTACTGGTTGAGAGTTACTACAGCCATGTAGACATTCTATTGTCAACCTTTTTCCTCTACACTTGTGCTAGGACCAAAGCCTCTTTAAACGTAGTTCTAACATTACATAGTACTGGGTTTATGTTTAATAGGTTTGTTTGTTTAAATAATGGAGGGATAGTTCTCCAGACCTCTGCACCCATAGGGTACACACAGCCGTAAAATTATTGTAATTCAAAAAAAAAAAAGGGTGCGGCTATGCTTAGAGAACTCAGCTCAGTCCAATATAGCTTACTGTAGAGTGCTGATGTTCTTCAGAGCTTGCAACTGAAACAGGCACTGGTGAACCATCCATGCTGTCCAAATCCCTCAGACCCAATGAGGACCCACCAGTACTTTGCTGGCTGGAACTCGGAGAGGAATCTGTTGGTGTCATATCAATCGACTGCCGCCTTGCAGGTGACATGATTTCTACACTGCCCGCTATCGATCCAGACAAGGAATAACTAACTGAGTTGGACCGCCGTGGCAGGGGCTGTTGATCTGTAGAGCCTAACAGACTATCAATTGACTGCCGCCTTGCAGCTGACATGTTTTCTACACTGTCTGCTATCAATCCGGACAAGGGATAACTGACTGAGTTGGACCGTCGTGGAAGGGGTTGTTGGCCTGTAGAGGCTAAGAGACCTGGATGCCCTGGTGGCAGTGATAGGGATCTTGGAGTTAACTCAGGTTGATCTGAGATAGTGCTTGCGAAGCTACTTCGGGGTGACTCTACTTTTGCACAAAGCTCAGTGGCCTCCCTGAAAAATAATAAGAAACATGGCACCATTTTATTTGTCAGGATAGATATAATTTTGAGTAGTTGCTCGAGCTGAAATTTGCAAATTCGGTGTAGTATTTGCTTTATGTTGACTTAGGGATGCATGACACTCATACCTAGAGCAACCAAGAGCCTCTTTGCAAATATAGAAGATCTGGCAATATGGTTTGGCCTGCAGATGCACACTGGCTGCAACTTTTGATTTTGGTACTTTCCTCTTCCTGTTCATGGAAGATTCATAATCAACATAAACAACTTGGATTATTTCTACTTTAGACTTTAGACAGAGGGAGAGATGATAACTAGTAAAGGCATAGTTATTTGTTATTGGGAGTTTTAAGTGAAGTATAGACAAAATGGTTCTGCCCCCTTCCTTATCGCCACTTGTTAGAACAGCGGACGCATAAAAGAGAAATAAGAAATTTACATATACAGGATTCGAGCGTCTAACTACATAACTCATGGTGCTGTGCTCTATGGAAACAGTGCAGTTGGAAATAATTGCAATGTATTTTTTCATGAAACCTTATTACAAAGTTGGAACATTGCATCTGCACATACACTGAGAAGGAAGATGTTCCCATAACAAGCTTTGTAATGCGATTTTGATCAATGAGCTCGATAATCCCATTTGCAGGACTGTTCTTCTCGATCACCAGCGTTTCAGCTTGCATCTGTAAATTTGCTACTCTTAATTTCGTACAGATGATATATGATTTCAGAATCCATGTAGCCTTTCCTGAATTAGTCAACTGACCTTGAGAGAAACTCTGCAGAAATTGAGGTACTGGTTTAAAAGTGTGTTCATCTCCTCCTTCTCAATCTTTCTGTATGCTTTGAGCTCCTTTTCTTCGACCTGGCTTGCTGGAACCTTGCATAATCCTGCGCCGGCAACATTAGAGCCGAATCAGCATAGATTACTGAACAAGTATTTGCAATGCCTACTGAAAACAGGGGAGTGCTTTCTGAAACTGTCTGACAGCAACATCGAACAACAGAAGGCTACTTCTGCTTGCTGCTAATTTCATTTGTATCATTTCAGCAGATTCTCTTGTGAAACAGGGGGTGGAAAAGAAAATGGAGATGGGGATCAAATCCAGCAAGATCAAGGTTTGTTTTTCCCCATAGATACGCAAAATGCTTCTGAAACGACTGAAATGCCGACACAAATAACAAGAAAATCATACTACTAGCAACAATCCTTTCTTCTCCATGGTCAAGTTGATGCATATGAGATGAAAAAAAGAGTCAAACTGAAGCAAAGCCGGTCCCTTTTACCTATCATGATTCTGTCGGCAGGCTGGTGGACGTGCAGCAGGACAAGCTTGGGATCACCGGCGAGGAGGTTCCGAGCTGCCCAGACGAGGTTGGACCTGCCGTCCTTGACGTCCTTCCCGACGGCGACATACAGCTTCCCTACGCCGTCATCATCATAAGCATCGTGCAAGATGGCGGCCTCTTCGTCGATCTCTCTGAGGCTGGCGCTCCTGTTGGCCCCGCTGGCACTGGACGACGACGACCGGCCGCTCCCTCCACGTGTGAACATCCTCTCCGCCACCTCGGGCTGCGGCGACCGAGGGGAGAAGGCTGTCAATGGCGACGATGACGGCGAAGGGAGGGAAGCACGGGCTCTGCTGACCACGGCCATGTGGAACCACCAACAGTTAGCCACCACCAGAGAAGAACCAGCTAGCTAGCAACCTCTCAGAGTGCAGCGAAGAGGAGTGAAAAAAGTGCATATGCTATCTAGCTACCACGAGAGAAAGCGGCAAGCAATCTCCCAAGAGAAGAGGAAACAAAAGTGAAAAGGTGCATACCCTTGGCCTTAGAGTTTTGTTGCTGGTGTTGGCAGCCAAGGCGACAAGGCGGATAGGAGCAAGGAGGAGCAAACAAATGGCCGCTTTCTCTTGCTCTCTCAGCCCGGGGGTCAATTTTTCTGTGAATGCGATTCAGAAACAAACAAGAAGTTGGCCCCAGAGCTTCGAGGTCGTTCTCCAACCGGGGAATTCAGTCCACGTCCATCGTAGATGTCATTCAGAATTTCCGGCGGAGAAGATATCGCCCCTTCAACGTGAGGCCGGAGATCGGCGACAGCTGCTTCTGAGAAGCTTCCTGGTCTGCTACCCACGGGCCATCTCTTTCAGTAGCTCTGGTACCTCCTTCAGTCAACAGAGAGCAATCAATGGCAGGGAATGCATGGCAGGCTTGCTCTTGCACAGCTGGCCAGCTGGAATATGCCAGCGGTATCTTTGTGCCCGGTCAACGGTCAACGTACCGGCTTCTCATCTTTGGAATAATGATCCCAGCCAGTGATCTCAAGACTCTGCTGGGCGAGATGGGGTCAACGTTTCCGGTCGGTCAGCTCAGCTGTAACCTTAACTGCTGCTAACCAGAAATGCAATGCAATGCAATGACCTTGGGCCTGACTAGCAAGCAACAATGCTCCTGAACTGATTACATAATGTGTTCTTGAGATGGTGGACGGAATGGAATCGGGATCGGAAGAATATCCGGTGAGTGATGCTTCCCTGTTTGGTAATTAACTATATAACTTTGCTGTCAGCATAGGTTAGGGTACATTGGAACCGAAGCATTCTGTTTTAAATTTGGCGCCGCTTGTCATCTTCTTGTTTGTTTAGTTGCGTGTGGGCACCCAATCCGGGCCGAGGTTTGTTACATAACATAATCGATGTAAGTTCGACCAGGCACGCATGATGCAGCTGTGTGTTGTTGTTATCTCTCGCAGTGAACACGGGGCAATTGATCAGTGGCAAGAAATTCATGGTTAGTTCTTGCACAGCTAGCTAGATGGAGACTTGGAATGTACTCTCTGTACCTTGCTGCATGTTGGTCATGGTCCTTGGCTTTCAGATGGATGGGGTGATCCAAGACTGAACTTTGAAGGCTTGCTGACCCAGACCAGGTCACACACGCCCTGCTGCAAGCCATTTAATACCTTAAGTCCTTAACTATTGGTACGTACTAATCAGGACTGCAATGGTACGACTTGTAATGTACGTATGTATGCGTGTACTTAGCAAATAAGTGAAATGTTTGATTGCATATCTTGGCCAGATGTTGGAGACGAAAAAAAACGAGGTTTCTCTTTTTAATTTAATTAATTTGTGTTGATGCAAGCACAAACACATTTCTCTTCTCTACCTGCACAAAAATGTTTTGCTTCTGTTTGCAATGCATGGTGTGGCAAATACTCCCTCCGTTCCTAAATATAAGTCTTTGGAGAGATTTCACTATGGACCACATACGAAGCAAAATAAGTGAATCTATACTCTAAAATGCATCTATATACATCCGTATGTGGTTCGTAGTCAAATCTCTACAAAAACTTATATTTAGGAAAGGAGGGAGTACTTTTCTGTGAATTTTTTTTTTTGAATAAAAGAAGAGCTTCTCGCCCCTCCGATTTTCATTATTGAAAACCAATGCGTTCGAGAGCTACAGGCCCACAACTAAACATAAACCAAAAGAAAGGCAGGGGAGGGTAGCAGCCACG
>NC_057807.1:481455067-481470292 GCF_018294505.1 Triticum aestivum | reverse complement strand
CATCCACTCATACCAAGTTATTACATTCATCCAGGACTAAGGAAACCGAACTAAGCAAAAGAGCGGGCAAAAGAAAACGAGTAGCATAAGCAGTCCAGAAATTCTCAGGGGGAAGAGATCTTCTTCACCCTAGCCTTGGCACGTTAATTCTCCACCCTTGAGAGGCCGCATAGACTTCATTTGCTACCTATTCTAGCAATCTTGCTCCCAGCTCCAGCACCTTTTTTTGCTGCTCCCTTATCTGCAAAATAGACCAATCCACCGTCCAATGTGTCATTGTTTTAATAATAGTCATAGTAGAGATTTTTTTATTCTCAAAAATAACTTCATTTCTGGATTTCCATAATGCCCAACAAATAGAAGATATTTCAACCAAAACAAGTTTTTAATCCTACTTTCCAAAGGAGTCCAACCAAGACCCAAAGCACTCTTGCATTGACATGTGAGTTTGCCTCAGACCAAATGTACATTTGATTAGACTCCAAATCAGGGAAGCAGCCGAGCAAGAAAAGAACAAATGATCGACTGATTCATCCTTCCCACAAAATACACAGTTCTTTCCCCCTTTCCACCCTCTCTTCAATAACGAATCTCTCGTAAGTATATTTTTTTAACACTTAGCCAAAGAAAAACCTTGATCTTAGCTGGAACTTTAATTTTCCACAAGAATTTTGGTGGGAATCTAAGTCCACCAGCCACCAGTTTTCTGTACATTGATTTAACATTAGACTTACCACTAGCATTCAGAGATCAAATGAGTTTATCATTGCCCCCCTTTATTTCAATTTCCTCACATCTACTTTTTAAACTGTTTCAGAGAACTAAAGTTTCTCCATGTAAGGTTCTTCTAAATCTAAAGCCTCTCCATCCTTTTTGGATGGCCTCAGCCACTGTAATATTGTGATCAAAACACAAGTCATAAATCCTAGGATATGCATCTTTTAGACTTTTATCATCAATCCATATGTCCTCCCAGAATCTAATGTTTTCTCCATTTCCTAACTCTTTCTTAACAAATCTATAAAAGGTTTCTTTGATCTTCATCATACTAGACCAAAACTAAGAATCTCAAGGTTTTTTTTGCACATCTGGATAGGCATTTATCTCCCCCATATTCTTTTAAATTATGGCTTGCCATAATCCCTCTTCTGTCTCCATTTTCCACAACCATTTAGCAAGCAACGCTATATTCATCATTTCTAAATTTAGAATTCCTAAACCACCTACGCCTTTGGGCAGACAACAAGTATCCCACTTAACCAAGTGATATTTCTTAATATCCTCATCTTCTTGCCAAACTAGTCTTGCCCTATAGAAATCTACTTTTTTGACCACCCCTTTTGGGATAGGGTAGAATGACATCATAAAGAGGGGTATATTAGTCAAACAGGCCTGTACTAGAGTAATCCTCCCAGCTATAGAACCTGGAAATTTTCCTTGCCAACATCCACATCTTTTCTCTACCTTCTCAGTCATACAATTCCAGTTCACATTTCTGAGTCTGGAACCAGCTACTGGTAATCCTAGATATTTCATAGGAATTTCCCCCATTTTACATGTCAAAATCTCCTGATATAAACTTTGTTTTTCTTTTGCTTTTCCAAACAGCATCAACTCACTTTTATGAAAGTTAATTTTGAGCCCCGACATTTTTTCAAAATCTCCCAACACAAATTTCAGATTTTGCACACTTTCCGTTTCATCTTTGATCAAGAAAATTGTATCATCTGCATATTGAAGCATATTTACCCCTTTACTTTCCCCATTACCAAGAACCCCTTTAATCAAATCATTTTCTAGAGCATTGATCATTAATATAGCCAATGCATCTGCAGCAAGATCAAAAAGTAAAGGAGACATAGCATCACTGAGGGAGTACTCGATAAGGGGGTATCCGGATAGCCGGACTATATACTTTGGACGGACTGATGGACAATGAAGATACAAGATAGAAGACTTCGTCCCATGTCCGGATAGGGCTCTCCTTGGCGTGGAAGGCAAGCTTGGCGATTCGGATGTAGATCTCCTTCTCTGTAAACCGACCCTGTGTAACCCTAGCCCCCTCCGATGTCTATATAAACCAGAGGGTTTAGTCCGTAGGACTCATCACGATCATCATCAACAATCATACCATAGGCTAGCTTCTAGGGTTTAGCCTTTCTGATCTCGTGGTAGATCAATTCTTGTAATACTCATATCATCAAGATCAATCAAGCAGGAAGTAGGGTATTACCTCCATCGAGAGGGCCCGAACCTGGGTAAACATCGTGTCCCCAGTCTCCTGTTACCATTAGCCTTAGACGCACAGTTCGGGACCCCCTACCCGAGATCCACCGGTTTTGACGCCGACATTGGTGCTTTCATTGAGAGATCCTCTGTGTCATCGCTGCAAGGTTAGATGGCTTCTCCAAACTTCAACCACGCTGTCCTAGGCGAGACTTTTCTCCCTGGACAGATCTTCGTGTTTGGCGGCTTCGCACTGCGGGCCAATTCGCTTAGCCATCTGGAGCAGATCGATAGCTACGCCCCCGGCCATCAGGTCAGGTTTGGAAACCTAAACTACACCGCCGACATCCGTGGAGACTTGATCTTCGACGGATTCGGGCCTATGTCAGGAGCGCCGAACAATCGCGACGTGCATGACCTAGATCTGCAGTCGGACAGTATTCGGAACATCGCACCTGCTACGCTCCGGACTTCGCTCCGGAGCGGGTCGTGCCTTCCAAGGACGGTTGGATGGACCCTGCCCCGGAGGACGCACACTCCTCGGCGTTGGAGCCGGACACAGACTCCTCTCTTAAGGGGATCTGTGTCTCCGGACCCCCGGACTCACCTCCGGCCGTGTGTTCCGGGCCGCGCGCACTCGTGCACAATGAATCTGACTGGGCTCCAGTCATGGAGTTCACCGCCGCGGATATCTTTCAGCACTCACCCTTCAGAGACATGCTAGATTCATTAAAGTCCCTCTCCTTGTCAGAAGACTCCTGGCCGAACTATGTCCGGCCCGTGTGGGATACGGAGGACGAAGAAAATCGCGACCCACCCGCCACCCACTTTATAGCCACTGTCGATGACCTAACAGACATGCTTGACATCGCCCCCAACAACATCAACGGTATGGACGTTGATGCAGGGGAAGATCCGGAACCATCGCCCATGCGGCGCTGGACTGCCACTTCATCATACGACGTCTACATGGTGGACACCCCCAAAGAAGACAATAGTGACAAAAAGGACACAACGGAGGATAAACCCCTCGGGCAAAAGAAAAAACAACGGCGTAAGCGCTGCCTTAGGTCCAGTCATAGCAAAAACAACGATAACAACCCAAAACAGGATGACACTCCGGTTGATTTCGAAGGCAACAACGACCATAGGGACCCAGCGATGGAGCAGGATAAACCAGGTCAAGCCGAACACAGCCCGGAGCAGACGCCCGTTCACAATTTAGAGGGCCGAACTCATCATGCTACCTCCAAAGAAGATAACAGCCCGGTTGACGATGCGTTCATCATCCCGGAAGAACATTCAAAGCAAGACAAACTCCGCAGAAAACTCCTGGACACAGCGCGGAGCCTGAAGAAGCAGAAGCAAAGACTTAAGGCCGCGCATGATACGCTCAACCGACGATGGAATAAGGTGCTGGACACCAAAGGAAAACATGGCGATAATCGCCACACAAAGAGCTACCCAAAGCGCAAACTGCTACCCGAATTCGACAATGAAGCCGCAACACCCGTCCGGCCCAAAAACAATACGGCTACTCAGCCGGACCAACCACCTCATGGCCGTGATAGAGCAGCCACTGATACCGCATGTGATTTATGAGAGCTCTTGGACAAAAAGGCCAGTGCGGCCATGTCCATCTATGGGTCCAGAGGACAGGCTCTGACGCGGGATTATGGTCACCACAACGATCATACCGATCGAATACCAGTCCAGAATCACCACCGGGTACAACAACAGCCGGCAGCAGGCCGCGACACGGCCAGATACAGAGGGGCTGCACACCCCCTATGCTTCATGGATGAGGTGCTGGATCATGAATTTCCACAAGGATTTAAACCCGTGAATATAGTCATATGGCGGAACGACGGACCCCGGGGTCTGGATTGAAGATTTTATCCTTCACATACACATGGCTCATGGGGACGACCTCCACACCATTAAATACCTCCCCCTCAAGTTAAAAGGACCAGCTCGTCATTGGCTGAAAAGCCTCCCCAAAAACTCAATTGGAAGTTGGGAGGAACTTGAGGATGCTTTCAGGGCCAACTTTCAAGGGACCTATGTCCGGCCTCCAGATGCGGACGATTTAAGTCACATAATACAGCAGCCTGGAGAGTCAGCCCACAAACTTTGGAACAGATTCCTCACTAACAAGAATCAAATTGTCGACTGTCCGGACGCCGAAGCCTTAGCGGCCTTCAAACACAGTATCCGAGATGACTGGCTTGCCAGACACCTCGGCCAAGAAAAGCCGAGAACGATGGCAGCCTTAACAAGCCTCATGACCCGATTTTGTGCGGGCGAGGACAACTGGTTGGCCCGTAAAGGCCCTAGCGACCCAGGCACATCCGAAATCCGAGATGGTAACAGGAAGCCACGACACACCAAGAACAAACGTCGGAATAATGACAGTCCGGACAACACAGCGGTCAACGCCAGATTTAGGGGCTCTCGACCTGGTCAAGGAAAAAAGCCATTTAACGGTAATAAAGAGGAACCATCCGGCCTGAACAAAGTCCTGGACAGATTGTGCCAAATCCACGACACTTCCGATAAACCTGCAAATCATACCCACAGAGAATGTTGGGTTTTCAAGCAGGCCGGCAAGTTAAACGCCGAACATAAGGGAAGGGAAACACCAAGCGAAGACGAGGATGAACCTCGCCAGCCGAACACTAGGGGCCAGAAACAATTCCCACTGGAGGTCAAAACGGTAAACATGGTACACGCAACTCACGCAGAGTTCGTGCCCCCCCCCCCCCAATTTAATCCCTGGGCAACATGCCCGATCACTTTTGATCACAGGGACTACCCGGCCAGTATCCGGCATGGAGAATCGGCTGCCTTGGTGCTCGACCCAATAATTAATGGATACCATCTTACTCGCGTCCTAATGGACGGCGATAGTAGTCTTAATTTGATATATCAAGACACCATCCGCAGGATGGGGATAGACCCATCCAGAATAAATCAAAACAACGCCACCTTCAATGGAGTAATTCCAGGCGTCGTGGCCCATTGCTGGGGCTCCCTCGTGTTAGAAGTAACATTCGGTTCTCTTGACAATTTCAGACGCGAGAACTTACTCTTCCACATTGCTCCCTTCAACAGCGACTATCATGCATTGCTTGGAAGACCAGCCTTCGCTTGCTTTAACACAATACCAAACTACGCCTGCCTTAAACTCAAAATGCCCGGTCCACGCGACATCATCACGGTTAGCGGAAACACAGAACAGTATGCGGTAGTTCCCGCTGTCGGACTCTAGGCGACCTCTCCCACCGGAACGCATGACCGGTCGTCAAGACCACGGACACGGTTAGACGAGTCTAATACACAATTTTTCACAATGGCTCAGATAAACCTGAGCCAGGGGCTGTACATGTGTCCCCATAAATAATACGAGGGGCTACAAACATGTAACACAAGCCCACAATTCGGCTCGCCTCGTTAACAGGCCGGATCTCAAACATTCCTCGAGCATAACTAACTTTTCGCACGTTTTCTTTTTCGTTCTTACAGACACTACCAGTGCGACCCCCTTCCAGGATACGGCACAACGGAGACACATGCGCAGACGTGCAGTAGGGCCTTGCCCACAGGTTTCTCTTTAGATTAAGCCCCTGCGTAAACCTTCTTTACTGTCTCTTGTTGCTCAACGTCCCATGGGTATTTCATACACCTGTACAGGACACTGGCGTTTTAGGCTTCTTTGCCACGACAAATCAATGCGCGTATCTGGAATCACAGGGTCAAGGGCATTGTTTAGCCCAATATATTTTATAAAGTCCGAATACCTTCGGGAGTGTTCGGCGTCACGAGTTTGGCCTTATATGCATCAGCTCCGAATCATGTCTTTGGTCAAATGTTGGGTTAGCCCGGCTCCTGGGTTTGCTGCCTTACGTTCCGTCCTATCGGCTAAGGCGGCCAAAGGAGAACTACTGCGATTGTGCCCTGGTTATTCCGGATGAGCACCTCAGTAGAGAAAGCCGAAAACTGACTGTCATGATATAGCGAGAGACTGGTCAACCACTCGAGGACTCATCAGAATCTATAGGATTCCTCCGCATTAACGAAGGACCGGTCTACCGGTCAAGTACGCGCACCGTATCCGGATGCACGCGGAAGTACCAGGGGCTATATAGTAGCCCCACCTTTCAGCTCCTACGGCTAAGCGAAAGTGTTAGAGCTATATAGTCCGGTTGCCTGGTTCGACGTGCGATCACCTCCTTAATGGACCAAGATGTTGGATCAAGTCTATTCACGCATATTTTCTCGAACACCCCTGCATTATGCGCGTGAGGGCTGAAGCCAACGGCTGCTAACTTTCACGATTATATGCATATATAAACAGCCGCACAAGAGACACTATAATACTTTCTAGCAAAAGTATACAAAAAAAGCAGCCTCCATAATTAAACACATAGTTGTTTACAGTTTCATCACTCAAACATGACATTCTTGGAGCACTGGGCCTATATTCTACGAGCACCTTCTATAACCTGCTCAAAATAGTGCTCGGCTGGGTCTTGGCTTCCGGTCGGACCCCGGTTTGCAATGCGGGTGGCCTCCATATCCGCCCAATACATTTTCATGCGGGAAAGAGCCATCCGCGCACCCTCTATGCACACCGATCTCTTCATGGCATCAATCTGCGCCCTGGCGCCAAATAATCGTTGCACTAGACCAAAGTAACTATCCGGCTTCGGCTTCTTCGGCCACAAATGGTCTATTACAGACCTCATTGCAAGGCCGGACAACCTATGGAGCTCGGCTATGGCAGCCATCTTCTCACTCAAGGGCAAGGAGCGCGCTGGAGCATCAAATTGCGACCAGAACAACCTCTCCATTTTATTATCACGATCCTTGAATAACTTGGTCGCATCAGCCGCACTCTTCGCCAAGTCCGCATACTCATTTGCGGCGCTCCATAGCTTATCCAACGGAGCATACTTTGGATCCAAAAACTTCATCCGCAACACATAAGGTCTTCCGGCTGCGATTTCTCTGGCTTGTCGAAGTTCCTCCCGTGCATCTCTAATCTGAGAGCGCATCTCTTTAGCCGAATCCATCGCCTTCTTCAGGTCGGCCGCCTCTGTTTGATTCTCCTTTTCGAGAAGCTCATACCGGCTGGCGGCGTCCCTTAGCTCCATAGCCATCTCGGCTATCTTCTCCTCGCTTCGGAGACGAGCGACCTGTTCGGCCTTTAATTCTTCGGCTGCCTTTAGAGCAGCCGCATTACTAATCCGAGCTTGTTCCTTGGCTAGAGCAAGCTCCGCCTTCAGGGCCTCAACGGCAGCAGCTCCGCCTGCAACTACATAACACCACATTAATATTTCAACCTTCTTGCAAAAATAGATGTGGATATAGGAAAGCATACTCTGCGACTCCTCGAATCGCTTGTTCACAAGCGTGACGTCGGCCTCCACAACATCAATCTGCCGCCTCAATTCGGCGCATTCAGCAGCCTGGTCTATTGCTGAACCCTTAGCAACCTGCACATCGATGCAAGTGCGACCATTAACTGGGAGTTTGATCCTCCGGTTGCCGCCATGGGCTGGCATCCATAGTGTCAGGGGCTACTATCTACACAGAGCGCATGTATCACGTGCGGCTCAACTAAAAATTGTGGCTTACCTCAAAGCCTTTGAGCATGCTCCTAAAAGCTTCGTTCAAAACACTTGTGGCGGAGGAAATTTTCTTCGACACCGTACCCATTAGGGTACGATGATCCTCCAAGAGATCAGCTAACTCCAGGAGGCCCGTCAGCATGTTTGGACGGACACCGGACTCTCCTGGACCCTTCCCATTGTCCGCCGTAGGAGCCGAACGCGCCGGGCTTGGGGCGGCCGAAGTGTTAGCTTCTGGCCCCTTTGGATCTAGACTCCTCCGTGACGATACCTCAGGGTCGCCCGCCTCATGGGGCGGAGAGGCAGGTGGGGTTTCACTCTCCATCATCTCCGGAAGAAGATCCCCCGAAGACGAACCCTGTTGAGATGAACTACTGGCCGGGCTACAATACACAGATCCCGGTTATTACTCTCAGAGGAAAAAGCAATAAGATCCTTGCTTAATTAAACTTACAGCTTGGTGGAGGGCTGGCCCGTTTGCGGGCACTGTGCGGTGAGGACGCCCTTCGGGGCAGGGCCCTTTGGCGAAATTCTTTTCCCTTGTTTAGGCGCCCCCGTCTCCAAATCTTTGGAGGCAGCCCTCTTCTTCCCGCGGGGGGAGGAAACCTCAAAATCGCCTCCCCGAGTCTCCTCCTCCGTGGAGGCACTGATTCCCCCGGTTCGGATGTGCAATGTGTGAGGCCCACTCTTGGCCTCCCAGCTCTCCCCTTCAGCTCTCTCCGGTGGCACCCGACTTAGTGTCCGTTCAAGAATCCTGGCCATTGCCGGGCCAGGCGAACCTTCGGGAAGAGGGGCCGGACACTTAATCCTCTCCGCCTTACTAAGCCAATCCTGGTTGCGGACAGTGTTCAGATCAATGCTATGACAAATATAAGCACAATGTTTGGTTATAGGGTTACTTACTTGGGTATCGAGGCGATTGCAGCTCAGGCCCGCATCCTCGGTGGTGTCCGGACACTTTATTCGTGGTCCGAAGAACAACTTATACATCCCTTTGGGTGTCATGTCGAGGAAGTGCTGAATGGTCCGCGGACCTTCTGGATTGAATTCCCACATCCGTAGAGGCCGGCGTTTGCACGGCAGGATCCGCCGGACTAGCATTACTTGGATTATTTTCACGAGGCTAATGTCCCTCTCGAGGAGCTCCCGAATGCGGCTTTGTAGTATCGGTACATCGTTCGTAGGCCCCCAGTTTAGTCCCACATTGGCCCACGATGCCATATGAGGTGGAGGGCCCGAGCGGAAGGCAGGCATGGCCGCACACTTTGAGCCTCGGGGAGCTGTGACATAGAACCACCTCTGTTGCCATAAATCAGATACCTCCGGGAAGGAGCCTTCGGGCCACGGGGCATCAACATTCCTGCTTATTATGGCACCTCCGCACTCTGCTGTTGCTCCTCAATTATCTTCGGCTTCACATTGAAAGTCTTGAGCCATAAGCCGAAGTGGGGGGCAATGTGAAGGAAGGCTTCACACACAACGATAAATGACGAGATGTGGAGGATGGAATCTAGAGCTAGATCGTGGAAATCTAGCCCGTAGTAGTGCATGAGCCCCCTCACGAAGGGATCAAGAGTAAGACCTAAGCCCCGGAGGAAGTGAGAGACAAATACGACGCTCTCGTGGGTCTCAGGAGCGGGGATAACCTGTTCGGGAGCAGGAAGCCTGTGCTTGACATCGACAGTCAAATACCCAGCCTCCCTAAGCTTCACAATATCCTCCTCCGTGACAGAGGAATCCATCCATCGGCCTTGATGACTAGATCCGGACATGATCGAAGATCTGGGGTGCTTAAGCTCGGGATTTGGGTGTTGGGACTCAAGGTGTGAGATGTGCGAGCGTGGAGATAGAGGGATAGGCCTCGGCTCCTTTATAAAGGGGGAAGAATATCAAGCGTCCCCAAACGTGGTCGTTCGGGACTTGCCTAAAAACACGGGGTTATGCCAACATGCACGGTTGGATTACCCATACCCGTATTGATGAGAATCCCGCAATAAGGGGAACACGATCTCTGCTCTGACAGGACGTGCCAAAGAAACCGCCTCGTGGTGTGTGCAGTAGCAAGTTGTAAGAACAGTTCGAATAAAAACCAGACCGTGGTGTGATGTCACTTTTCGAAGAATTGTCAGCAGATTAGATTTGTGGATTATTATTATTATCTCTACGGTGGTACATGGAATATTATCTTACAGAGCCGGACACGGTCCTTGTGTTCGGGATTAATTTTGGAGTATTCGGAGATGGAACCCGCCTCGCAATGCCGAAGACAATCTACGCGCCGGACTCATCCGGACAGTCGGACTATATACTTTGGCCGGACTGATGGACAATGAAAATACAAGATAGAAGACTTCGTCCCGTGTCCAGATAGGACTCTCCTTGGCGTGGAAGGCAAGCTTGGCGATTTGGATGTAGATCTCCTTCTCTGTAAACCGACCCTGTATAACCCTAGCCCCCTCCGGTGTGTATATAAACCAGAGGGTTTAGTCCATAGGACTCATGACGATCATCATCAACAATCATACCATAGGCTAGCTTCTAGGATTTAACCTCTCTGATCTCGTGGTAGATCAACTCTTGTAATACTCATATCATCAAGATCAATCAAGCAGGAAGTAGGGTATTACCTCCATCGAGAGGGCCCGAACCTAGGTAAACATCGTGTCCCCAGTCTCCTGTTACCATTAGCCTTAGACGCACAGTTCGGGACCCCCTACCCAAGATCCGCCGGTTTTGACACCGACAATCACGTTGTCCAAGACCTTTGAAGGTTTTAAAATATGGTCCAATTTCATCATTTACTTTCACCCCAACATGCCCTCCCCTCATAGTTTCCATTACCCAGTCACACCACTTATCAGGGAAACCTTTAGCTTTTAACATCTGGATTACAAAAGGCCACTTGATCTTGTCATATGCTTTTTCAAAATCTACCTTGAAAAATCAAAGCATATTTTATTTTTGCTATGAAAAGTGTTGATGGCCTCATGCAGGATCACCACCCCTTCCATGATATATCTCCCTTTAATAAATGTTGTTTGGGTTTTGGAAATAACAGGTGAGACACACATAGTTAGCCTATTCAACAATACTTTTGTAATGATTTTGAAGCTAACATTCAACAAGCAAATTGGTCTAAATTTCTGGATTTGCTTAGCATCATTACTTTTTGGTACTAAAGTGGTGATGCCATAATTCAACCTGGCAATGTTAATTTCCCTCTAGCAAATTCTTCTACCAGGGCCTTGAGGTCCCATTTTACTAAGTCCCAGAATTCCTGGTAGAAGTCAACTAGGAACCCATCTAGCCCAGGGCGCTTTTATTCTTTTTCACCCCAAACACCACTTTCTTAATTTCTTCAAGTGAGAAGGTGTCACGCCCAATATGCGACCCTATCCAAAAGGAACTCGAAGGTCCCACCAAGGATAGACCCACATATTGAAACGCTTTTGCAAGGTGGATATCATTACATCAACATTACATAATAGATGGGGATACATACAAAAGGCATACAATGCCACACGAATACAACATCAGAATACATCAAAGCATCATCCGACTACGGATGAATCACAAACAGAAACTTAAATGACATCCACCCTGCTAGCCCAGGCTGCCGACCTGGAACCTATCCCTAATCGAAGAAGCAGAAGAAGAACTCAACGCAAGCAAGCATCACTCTTGCGTCATGATCATCGCATAACCTGTACCTGCAACTGTTGTTGTAGTAATCTGTGAGCCACGAGGACTCAGCAATCCCATTACCATGGGTATCAAGACTAGCAAAGCTTAATAGGAAAGGAAGGGGTAAAGTGGTGAGGCTACAGCAGCGGCTAAGCATAATATGGTGGCTAACATACACAAAGAAGAGCGAGAAGAGAACAAGCGGAACGGTCGTCAACTAGTAATGATCAAGAAGTGATCCTGAACTCCTACTTACGTCAAGCATAACCCAGAAACCGTGTTCACTTCCCGGACTCCGCCGAAAAGAGACCATCACGGCTACACACGCGGTTGATGCGTTTTAATTCGGATCTGGTGTCAAGTTATCTACAACCGGACATTAACAAATTCCCATCTGCCTATAACCGCAGGCACGGCTTTTGAAAGATTATACCCTGCAGGGGTGTCCCAACTTAGCCCATGACAAGCTCTCGCGATCAACGAAGGAATAGACCTTCTCCTAGGAAGACCCGATCAGACTCGGAATCCCGGTTTACAAGACATTTCGACAATGGTAAAACAAGACCAGCAAAGCCTCCCGCTGTGCCGACAAATCCCGATAGGAGCTGCACATATCTCGTTCTCAGGGCACACCGGATGAGCCAGACGTCGGGTTGGCATAGACCCTGGTTGCCCAGGGGGCGCCGGACATCGCTCGGTTCGGACCAACACTTAGACAAGCACTGGCCCGGGGGGGCTAAAATAAAGATGACCCTCGGGTTGGCCGACCCAAGGGAAAGGTATAGGTGGTGGTGAGGCAAATGGTAAAACCAAGGTTGGGCCTTGCTGGAGGAGTTTTATTCAAAGCGAACTGTCAAGGGGGTCCCATAAATCACCCGACCGCGTAAGGAACACAAAATCCGGGAACATAACACCGGTATGACGGAAACTAGGGCGGCAAGAGTGGAACAAAACACCAGGCAAAAGGCCGAGTCTTCCACCCTTTACCAAGTATATAGATGCATTAATAATATAAGAGATATTGTGATATCCCAACCAAAATCCTGTCCACCATGGAGCAACCTTCAACTTCACCTGTAACTAGCAACGCTATAAGAGGGGCTGAGCAAAAGCGGTAACATAGCCAAACAACGGTTTGCATAGGAAAGGTGTCAAAGGTTAGAGGTTCATGGCAATTTGGGATGGCTTGATAAACATGTGATAGGTAGCGCAACATAGCGATAGAACAAAACAACTAGCATAGCAATGATAGTAGTGAGATCCAGGGTAGCGGTCATCTTGCCCGAAATCCCGCAAGGAAGAAGAACGAGTCCATGAAGAAGATGAACGGATGAAGCCGAACCAAGCGTAGACGAACGAATCCTCACGATCGCAACGAAACAGGAACTATCGAAAAGAAGCACACAACAAAGTAAACACACCACACATGAACAAGACATGATGCACAAACAAGCATGATGCATGACAAAGCTACGCGAAGCTACTCATGGTAAGGGACGATGCAAACAAGAGCAACACATCAAGGCAAGTTTAAATGAGGCCGGGAACAACATATAACAAATCCGATAAGTCCTCATATGCAAACTTCGAAATTGGTCCAGATCTGAATAAACATTATGTTCAAGTAGTTAAACATCAAGTTAAGATGCACAAAGATGATCTACACGAGATTCTAGTCAAGTTACATATAAAGTTCATTTAGTACGGAGCTACGGCCTAGAAGATATGAGCAAAACAAGTTAAACATGGCATTGATGCAAAATGCATTCAAACATCAAGCAAACACCTCAAAACAAGGATGCAACATGATAATGTGAAACTAGATGCAAAATCAAGCAAGTTTCATATAGAGCACACTCAAAACGGAGCAACGGTTCAACACACACACATGAAACAAGTTTAAAAGACAAGCTGTCCAAAACAGCAACTAGGCATATTGCAAGCATCAAAACAACATGCTACAGCACCACAATATGAAAACAAAAGACATGGGCATGATGTACAGGTAAAGCACAACAAAACATGAACAGAAATCACTAGAACATGCTCAAACACACATGGTAAGATTGCAAGTTATAACAATTTCAGACTTTACAGAAAATAACATTACGATGCAATGTTTAGAGCTATCAAACAACATGTTACAGGAACTTATAATGGCAAACAAAGGCATGGTATGAATCTACTAATTGCATAGATCAAAAGACCCTTACTGGCCATAAGCCAAAAAGGATCAGAAAATATGATGGCACCCACGTAAACATAGCAAGTTATATTACAGATTTAAACATGGCAGGAACATAATTATGAAGGCATGTAGATGAGCTTGTGCAACTCACTACAGAGCAAAACATGGCATGGCAAGGCACCCAACAGTAAGAAGACATATTTGTGAAGCTAAGCATGGCAATAGCAAGTCCATAGGATGCATGGATCACTAGCAAAACACATGGGAACAAGTGAACTTAATGTAAACAGGCTGACAGCAACATTATGAAGCAACTTTGGAGCAAGATATGAACAAGCTACAGCAACCTATAAATGCAACCAGGGGCATGGATGGATAGAGGATGACATGTAGATCAAAACATGTTTATAGAACATCTCCAGATTATGCATAGAATGATTAGTAGCAACATGTTTATATAGCATCACGAAATAACAGATTCAGCCTAGCAAAACAGCAACATCATGTACACTACTTAACAAGCTCGATTCACTCACCACAAGTCTTTGCATGAAAAGATAAGCATAGCATCATCAAGAAGACATGTTTGTGAAAGAAAACAAGTCAAGAACAAGTCCATAGCATGCAAGGGTCAACTATAGCAACCTTGGCTAAATTGAATAACATGTAAACAATCTGCCAGGAAACATTTTGAAGCAAAAGTAGAGCACGAAAATGACATGCTAGACTACTCCATAATTGCAACAAAGGGCATGAATGGATAGACAATAACCACATGTTCAAAACATCCTTACTGAAGTATCTCAAAATATGCATGGATCTCTCTGTAGCATCAAGTTTACATGGCATCAAAATAACAGCAGAACAGGGACTAAAATCAGCAATATCACGATGCCTAGTTTGCGTGCTTGTGCTAGTCACCACATTGATCAAAAAAATACATGGTAAGCACCTTTGTAAAAAAGACATAGCATAGTTCAAAACGCATGTAGACATCAACCTCATAGGATGCACACATCAATCATGACAAAAATGACAAATGAGCTCGTTCTGTTAACGGACAGCAGAAAACATCATGAAGCACTCTTACAACGACGATTCGGGCATCAAGATGACCTCAAATGAATATGATGCAATGTAATGAAATGATGTACTCGTTGAGACGAACAATTTGACATATTACACGCACGAAACGGAGCTACGGATGCAGAGATATAGCATGACTAACATGGCATGAAAATTACTGGAAACGGGGACTTAGACGAAAATATCACCTCGCCGAAAAGTCAACGACGGAGTGGATCGGGGCAGCGGCGCGAGCTTGCCGGAGCAGGGCGCCGGAGTGGCCGGAGGAGGCGGGGAGAGGGTGCTCCCGGGCGGATCTCGCCAGATCCGCCCTAAGGCGAGGCGCGGCGGAGGCGGCGGCCCCTGGCGGTGGAAGGGCGGCGGCGGCGGAGGAATCCGGCGGCGCGGGTCGCCGGAGATGGCGCGGCG
>NC_057807.1:481367125-481454495 GCF_018294505.1 Triticum aestivum | reverse complement strand
GCGGCGGCGGCTGACGTGGCGATGCCCTATTTGCCGGGGTGAGGTGGCTGGCGGCGGTGGACGCGTCCGACGGCGGGGTGGACATGTCCGGCGGGCGAGAGGGAGGTTTGATCTAGGGTTAGACTGGGATTTTTGGGGGAGGGGCTAGTTTTATAGGTAGAGGGAGCTAGGAGAGTCCAAATGAGGAGCGGTTTTCGGTCACGCGATCGTGATCGAACGACCGAGAGCATGGAGAGGAGTTTGCTGGGCTTTGGGCCACTTTGGAGGGGGTGTTGGGCTGCAAATAGAAAGGGGCTTTTACGGTTACCCGGTTAACCGTTGGAGTACCAAACGACCTCCAAATGGCACGAAACTTGACAGGCGGTCTACCGGTGGTATACCAAGGCCACTTGGCAAGCCTCGGTCCATTCCGAGAACGTTTAACACCCGCTCACAATGAGAGACGAAAGGGGAACGCCGGAGGACATAGGAGCGCCGGATTGCAAAACGGGCAACGGGGAAAAGGCTCGGATGCATGAGATGAACACGTATGCGATGCAATGCACATGATGACATGACAATATGCAACACGCAAGCAAATGACATGGCAACGACGGCGAATAACCGGCAGACACCTGGCGCAACGGATCCGGGGCGTTACAGAAGGGACTCAACATCTTTTCCTTATCCTCCTCACTAATCTTATTAGTTTCCATATCTCTCTTCGAGATTTGAGCTTCTTTAGGGTGCCCAAACAAATTTTTGTAAAAGTTAGTAATATATTTCATCAATTCTTCTTCTCCCTCAATCACTCATTCTTCTTGTTGAAGAGATATAATTATGTTTTTCCTTCTTCTACCATTTACCTTTGCATGATAATATCTTTGTATACATCCCCTTCTACAATTTCTTTTTCTTTGTATCTTTGTATTATTTTAATCTCTTCCTGCATCATCACCCTTTTCAATTGTTCTCTCAATTCTTTTTGCTCTTTTGTGTCATTCAAATCAATCCCCCTAATTTCAGCTTTTTTATCTATTTCGTCTAATCTTTTGACAATGTCAACTTTTATCTTTCTATACCAAGCATCAACATTTCTATTCCATCCTTTTGCTTTCTTCCTCAAATTTCTCATTCTGAGCTGCCATCTCTCTAATATGTCCCCATAGTATATTTCATTCCAAGTTTTCTGTATTAGTTCCTTAAACCCCTCTCTCAAGGCCCAGACATTTTCATATCTGAATATGTATTTTTTTCTGGTGATCATCCCCTGTATCCAAATAAAGAGGTGTATGATCTAACACATCCCTAGCAAAAGCTTGAAGGATAGTTAGAGGATACTCCTCTTCCCATACTAGGCACATTAAAACCCTATCTAATTTCTCAATGGTTGGATCAGCCATATTATTGGCCCAGGTAAATTGTCTTCCATTCAATGGAAGCTCCTTAACCCAGCCCGCTCAATGATTGCATTGAACATAAATGTCCATTGTTCATTATGCACTGGCTTATTTTTTTCCTTTTCATTTCTAATAATATTAAAATCTCCCCCTACCAAACAAGGTAATGGGTTGTCATGATAAACCCTAGCTAGTTCTGCCAGGAAGCATGCTTTTCCTTCACTATGTGCATCTCCATATACAGTAATCAAATTCTAGTGAATTTTGATAGTTTTGTCATATAACATCATCCTCACAAAATAAATCCCTTTCTCAATGTGTTCTACATTAAATCTATCTTGATTAATCCCCATCAGGACCCCACCTGACATTCCCCTAGGCACATTCCAACACCATTCAAAATTCCTCCCCCACACAAATTATGTAGTTCATTCTTTGAATTTTTTTGCTTAATAGTTTCAGAAATCCCTATGAAGTCTAGTCTATGGTCTGCAACCAGTTCTCTAACATATCTCTTTTTATGATCTTGCCCCAGACCTCTCACATTCTAGAAAATTTCTCTCATTTTGTTATGTCTTTTTTCCTCCTGAGCACACCAATCCCAATTGATTGCTTCACACAACTTGACACTGGTGAGATATTCTATTTTTCCTCCCTTTCTTTCCTGAGAACATATTTCTTAGTTTCACAAATTGATGCTCTTCCAATTCTGCATCAGAATGTTCTAAGTCTAAGCAGATATCATCTAATCCAACATCTCCAGTGTCTATATGCACTGGTGTGTTGTTTTTTCCTCCCCCATGTTCCTGCTTCTTTCCTCATTTTCCTATCAAATTTTGGAAATAAATCTCTCTTCTTGGTATCTCCATTTTCCTAATGATTTCTAAATTTTTATCTATCATGTCAATGGAGCATCCCAAATCAATACCCACCAAAGAACTAAGATGTAATAACGAGGGATTTGCACAATTTAAGTCAAGATTCTTACCATAGCTTTGTCCTCTTCCTAGTATCTTCATCTTCATCTACAACTTCCCTGTCAGACACAACCTCAGATTTCCTTTTTTCCTCCTTATACCAGCCCATCTTAGTCACCTTATCTAACTCTGCTCCAATTCTGAACATTAGCAAATCTGGAGAAGTAATTTCCACCTGGGAAGTGATCTTGCCCACATCTCTCACCCCACATTTCACTCTTAATTTTTCTTCATTGATAGTGTCCATATCAATTTCAAGAACAGGTCCCACAGCAGCAGCCACTTCACACATACCAAAAAAATGTCTAAAACAATCTGTCACTTTCTCAAATTTCACCCAGGCAGTATGCATCTTCCCAATTGACAAATGATCAAGTGACCAGGGCTGAACCTTTATGATAACACCAGTTCCCAATAGATTGAAGTCATTGAATTTTGCCAATTCCACCAATTTTGCTTTACTGGGGAAGCTCATCATGTAACAGTTCTTTCCATATTCCTTTACTCTCCATTTGCATCCCCAATCAAACATTTCATTCAAAGCTTTTATCAATTCAGTTTCATTTATCTGTCAATCTCTAATGATCACCACTCCTAAGGGATTTATATGTTCTGCAGTCAAAACATCCCTGTAGCTTTGCACCAACAACACTCCTAGGCCTTTTGCAGCATACCCAACATATTTGGGCACTGGTTTCATCTACTTTACCATGTTGCAGTCTCCAATGATGTGGTTATCTCTTCCACAAATCAGACAATGTCCCACTTTGCAGTCTCTAGTAAGATGTCTAGGATCTTTGCATTTCCCACAAACCTGTCTATTGAACCTACCATTTATGCTTCTGTCATCATTTGCATTTTGCTGCCAAGCTCCATTATTCATCTGATTCCTGAAGCTATTGCCAGAGCTATTCCCATAGCTATTGCCATTCCCTTTTGCTTTCTTCAGCAAATTTTCTTCACCAGCATCATTCCTTGACCGTTTCTTTGTCATTACTCATCACTGTTTTACTTTTCTCATCATTTCCTACAGGGATCCCACTCTTGCTCATCCCTTGCACTAGCTGTGGAAGTAAGGCGCTCAAGATCTGTTGTTGCTGATTGGGATCAATGTTTCCTTCTCTCTTTTCCCTGCAATATCTCTGCTCTTCCTTAGACCCCTCTCCTTTCTCTGTTTCTCCCTTTCTGTCACCGCTATCTTTTCCCTCTTTCTTGATCTGCCGAACCTTGCCTCTCGCAGACCCATCACTAGTAGCATCTGAGCTTCCCAAACTTCTTTTGTGAATAGTAGGCAACGACCATTTTTAGCTAAAATTCTAGCTACATTCGTATCAAAGACTGAAAGAAAATCTACAAATAATTTATGTGCATCTTCAGGTTAAAAAGCTGGCACGTACATGCATGAGCCTGGACATACAGGGCCAGAAAATGGTTCAAGAAGCACACATGTTCTCCTGCTCCTTATGCAGTCGTTGCTTACATCACATTATCAACGCATCAAGTTCCGAAAACTATTACACGACACAAATCAAAATGAGCTTGACTTTTGGGCCTATAATGTATAAGTGTGTTGTCAGCATAAGCTAGGGCATTTTCTTGTATGTTTATACTTGTGTGTGGACATCCAATCCAGGCCGAAGTTTCTTATAGAATTTATATAAGTTCGTGTTATCTCTCTTGCCCCTCATTGTCACTAACCAGTAGCTTCTTGATCTATTCTAGGCCATCTCTTCGGTACATTCACATGCATGCATTCTTGTCGAAATAGGCTTTCGCACCGCTTTATAGATAAAGCAAAGATCCATACAACATGCATGCATTCTTGCACGATAAACCAATCGAACAACCTTCTCAATATACGATAGTACAAGGTAACTAAATAGCACAACGCAATGATATGTGCATATCTTCTAAATTATAGACAAAAATATAGAGCACTCCAAATTCCATAAGCACTTCTACGGGCTCTCTCTACTGGGGAACATTTTTTTTAGAATGAAGCTAGGGAACTCTTTCGATATGTCACCATGATACTAATATGCCTCTGGCACAAGTTAATCATCATCACTGAATAAATAGCATATGATAGTATAAACAAATGGCACCGTGGAATAAAAAGGATTACCTGTCTTTATTTTGCAACATTATTCATCAGTCTCACAGGACAGGTCAATCCTCTGAAGCAAGTGAGACACTTCGGGACACATTCAAACAACTTATTTTGGAAGTTCCTCCCAAA
Organism: Triticum aestivum; assembly: GCF_018294505.1. Lineage (NCBI taxonomy): Eukaryota > Viridiplantae > Streptophyta > Magnoliopsida > Poales > Poaceae > Triticum > Triticum aestivum. The sequence continues at coordinate 481,449,900 of NC_057807.1, read as the reverse complement.
CATTTTCTCCATGGCCACTTTGAAATATACTAAAAGGATACCATTCATAAGCAAGTAGTCGACCAAAACTCTCTTCAAAAATATAACCAGTGTCCCATTTAACTGGTGAATGGAAGAAGTAGATAAGTTAGCAAAAAAAGGAGACTTGTACTCAGACACCAGCGGTGGTGGTGGTGGGGGTGGGGCTGGGGGATAGCCCAGGGATTTGAACCCAAAATGCTGATTCAATAGGGTGTTCGAATAGTGCCCATTGTGGCTTCAGTTCGCCACTCGTCTGGCTCTTAGCTTGATGTCAAGAAGGCCTTTCTTATTAGTGAGCTGTGTGAGGAGGTCCACATGCCACCAGGGTATTTGGATCCGCTAGCATGGTCTATCGTCTTCGCCGCTCTCTCTTGTTTGAATGTTTCACCTTAGTCGCGAGTGTGCTGGTTTTTCAGCGAGTGCACATGTTCTTACGGTTTTTATCCACCTTCTAGCTCATGGTTTTCCATTCGAGTGCAAACGCCGAGTTACATACTATGGCTCTTTTCACAACAAAGGTGATTTGGCCTATGATGGTTGCATGAGGACTTTGGTGTTTCTGTCACTACACCTACTCCTCTCTTGTCTGACACTACATGTGCTATCAATGCCGCCCACGACTTTCTAAAGCATGAGCTCACCAAGCATATTGGTGTTGATGTTTCCTTTGTGTGCTCCAGTGTGCAGAATCAAGTGATTGCACTTAAGTATGTGTCTTCTAAGTTACAGTTGACAAATTTCTTCAGGAAGACCTAAATTAGAGCACATCATGACCTTTTTCCACCATGAGTCTGAGGAGGAAGGGGAGGGGCGTTAGATTTATATTTATAGTCCTGTATTGCATTTTTATTTCCCTATTGTATAAGAGGCTTTCTATATATTTCCCTCACCTGTATGTCTATATCACTAGTAGAAAAGGGGGCAATGGTCCAGGCCGGGTCAGCCCATTAGTCCCGGTTCAATCCAGAACCGGGACCAATGGGGGCATTGGACCCGGTTCGTGAGCCCCGGGGGCCGGCCGGGCCACGTGGGCCATTGGTCCCGGTTTGTATGGACCTTTTGGTCCCGGTTGGTGGGACGAACCGGGACCAATGTGCCTTGGTCCTGGCCCACCACCATTGGTCCCGGTTGGTGGCCTGAACCGGGACCAAAGGCTTCCCTTTAGTCCCGGTTCAAGCCACGAACCGGGACCAATTAATTGCCTATATATACCCCTCGCCCGCGAGCAGAGCACTCTCACTGCTCTGTTTTTCGTGGCCGGCGAGGAGAGAGCTTTGTGGTGCTCTAGCTCACCTCCTATGCACACGAGGTGTTCGATGGAATGCCCAAGCCACACTACTTAAGCTTTCTCCTCTCCAAGCTCGACCTCCAAGCTCCATTTTCCTCAATATTTGTCTAGGTTTAGCGGTCCGTCACGTCCCGTCCCCGTCTTCACCGCCGTCGATCGCCCGCGCCGATCTCGTCGCCGGCACCACCGTGGTGAGCCTCTTGTTCTTATCTTCTTTCTGAAAGGAAAAAAAATTCTTACTTGTATGTTTATATAGATACTTGTATAATTTTCTTACTTTTATTATTGCATCTTATATAGTGCGATGGTTTTGGTATCCGCCCCCGTCGGCCCTCGTCCTGTCTATGATTCGGATGTGGTATATATTATCTTTTCATAACTATTGGTTCATCTATTGTTTATGACAATTATGCCGACCAACGTGACATAGATTTTATTTATCTAGGAGGTTGTTGAACCGGAAATTCCAACCGACCCTATTGTCGAGAGGTTAAATTTAGTTGAAGAAGAAAACAATTTCTTGAAGGAAAAAATTAGAAAAATTGAGGAGGAGAAGATGATATTGGAGTTGCATGTTGCGGATGTCGTGGATGATCACAAGATCAAGATGGATGCAATGCGCTTGAAGATTAGAAAGATTAGAAAATATGCCATTCATACCGAGGCTTGGTATCATTATGCCGTTGGATCAGTTGTTACATTGGTTGCGATTATGATCGCATTTGTTTTCGCATTGAAATGTTTTACATAGTTTCAATGTATGGTTTAATTAATTTAGATGCTCTGCAGAGCTTTATGTTGTTAGATGAGAACTATGTATGTACTTTGGTTTTAATGTGATGATGAACTTCTATTAATTTGGTCACTTAATTATCTATTCATGATGTTCTGTAATGATTTTTGACACACTTAATTATATATAATGCACGCAGATGAACCGGCAATGGATGTACGGTTCAAGACACACCTCCGAGTACATTAAGGGCGTGCATGAATTTCTCGAAGTGGCTGAGGCAAACAAGCAGAATGGTTTTATGTGTTGTCCATGCCCTATATGTGGGAATACGAAGTCTTACTCTGACCGGAAAATCATTCACACCCACCTGCTTTACAAGGGTTTCATGCCACACTATAATGTTTGGACGAGGCATGGAGAAATATGGGTTATGATGGAAGACGGCGAAGAAGAAAAGTACGATGACAACTATGTGCCCCCTGAATACGGTGATGCTACTGAAGATCAAGAGGAACCAGACGATGTGCACGATGATGCTGCAACAGGCGAAGCTGCTGAAGATCAAGAGGAACCAAACGATGTGCCCGATGATGATGATCTCCGCCGGGTCATTGTCAATGCAAGGACGCAATGCGAAAGTCAAAAGGAGAAGCTGAAGTTCGATCGCATGTTAGAGGACCACAAAAAGGGTTGTACCCCAATTGCGAAGATGGCAACACAAAGCTCGGTACCGTACTGGAATTGCTGCAGTGGAAGGCAGAGAATGCTGTGCCTGACAAAGGATTTGAGAAGCTACTGAAAATATTGAAGAAGAAGCTTCCAAAGGATAACGAATTGCCCGACAGTACATACGCAGCAAAGAAGGTCGTATGCCCTCTAGGATTGGAGGTGCAGAAGATACATGCATGCCCTAATGACTGCATCCTCTACCGCGGTGCGTACAAGGATCTGAACGCATGCCCGGTATGCGGTGCATTACGGTATAAGATCAGACGAGATGACCCTGGTGATGTTGACGGCGAGCCCCCCAGGAAGAGGGTTCCTGCGAAGGTGATGTGGTATGCTCCTATAATACCACGGTTGAAACGTCTGTTCAGAAACGGAGAGCATGCCAAGTTGATGCGATGGCACAGTGAGGACCGTAAGAAAGACGGGAAGTTGAGAGCACCCGCTGACGGGTCGCAGTGGAGAAAAATCGAGAGAAAGTACTGGGATGAGTTTGCAAGTGACCCAAGGAACGTATGGTTTGCTTTAAGTGCGGATGGCATTAATCCTTTCGGGGAGCAGAGCAGCAATCACAGCACCTGGCCCGTGACTCTATGTATGTATAACCTTCCTCCTTGGATGTGCATGAAGCGGAAGTTCATTATGATGCCAGTTCTCATCCAAGGCCCTAAGCAACCCGGCAACGACATTGATGTGTACCTAAGGCCATTAGTTGAAGAACTTTTACAGCTGTGGAATGGAAACGGTGTACGTACGTGGGATGAGCACAAACAGGAGGAATTTCACCTAAAGGCGTTGCTGTTCGTGACCATCAACGATTGGCCCGCTCTCAGTAACCTTTCAGGACAGACAAACAAGGGATACCACGCATGCACGCACTGTTTACTTGACACCGATAGTATATACCTGGGAAGCTGCAGGAAGAATGTGTACCTGGGCCATCGTCGATTTCTTCCGACCAACCATCAATGTCGAAAGAAAGGCAAGCATTTCAAAGGCGAGGCAGATCACCGGAGGAAGCCCGCCATGCGTACCGGTGATCACGTACTTGCTATGGTCAATGATTTACACGTAATCTTTGGAAAGGGTCCCGGCGGACTAGCTGTTCCGAGTGACGCTGGGGGACACGCACCCATGTGGAAGAAGAAATCTATATTTTGGGACCTACCCTACTGGAAAGACCTAGAGGTCCGCTCTTCGATCGACGTGATGCACGTGACGAAGAACCTTTGCGTGAACCTGCTAGGCTTCTTGGGCGTGTATGGGAAGACAAAAGATACAGCTGAGGCACGGGAGGACCTGCAACGTTTGCACGAAAAAGACGGCATGCCTCCAAAGCAGTATGAAGGTCCTGCCAGCTATGCTCTTACCAAAGAAGAGAAGGAAATCTTCTTTGAATGCCTGCTTAGTATGAAGGTCCCGACTGGCTTCTCGTCGAATATAAAAGGAATAATAAATATGTCAGAGAAAAAGTTTCAGAACCTAAAGTCTCATGACTGCCACGTGATTATGACGCAACTGCTTCCGGTTGCATTGAGGGGGCTTCTACCGGAAAACGTCCGATTAGCCATTGTGAAGCTATGTGCATTCCTCAATGCAATCTCTCAGAAGGTGATCGATCCAGAAATCATACCAAGGCTAAGGAGTGATGTGGTGCAATGTCTTGTCAGTTTCGAGCTGGTGTTCCCACCATCCTTCTTCAATATCATGACGCACGTCCTAGTTCATCTAGTTGACGAGATTGTCATTCTGGGCCCCGTATTTCTACACAATATGTACCCCTTTGAGAGGTTCATGGGAGTCCTAAAGAAATATGTCCGTAACCGCGCTAGGCCAGAAGGAAGCATCTCCATGGGCCATCAAACAGAGGATGTCATCGGGTTTTGTGTTGACTTCATTCCTGGCCTTAAGAAGATAGGTCTCCCTCAATCGCGGTATGAGGGGAGACTGACTGGAAAAGGCACGCTTGGAAGGGACTCAATAATATGCAGGGACGGATATTCTTGGTCTCAAGCACGCTACACAGTTCTACAGAACTCTACCTTGGTGACCCCGTATGTCGATGAACACAAGAACAGTCTGCGCTCCAAACACCCGGAGCAGTGCGACGACTGGATTACATGTGAACACATCAGGACTTTCAGCAGTTGGTTGGAAGCACGTCTCAGAGGTGACAACACTGTTTGTGATGAGCTGTACTTGTTGTCCAGGGGACCATCTTCGACTGTTACGATTTGGAAAGGATACGAGATAAATGGGAATACATTTTACACGATTGACCAAGATCAAAAGAGCACCAACCAAAACAGCGGTGTCCGCTTTGATGCAACAACCGAGAGGGGAAAGGACACATATTATGGTTACATAGTGGACATATGGGAACTTGACTACGGACATGATTTTAAGGTCCCTTTGTTTAAGTGCAAATGGGTCAATCTGTCAGGAGGCGGGGTACAGGTAGAACCACAGTACGGAATGACAACAGTGGATCTGAAAAATCTTGGGTACATTGACGAACCGTTCGTCCTAGCCAATGATGTGGCACAGGTTATCTATGTGAAGGACATGTCTACCAGACCGAGAAAAAGAAAAGATAAGGAAGCGAATACATCATACGATGAGCCAAAGCGCCACATAGTTCTTTCAGGAAAAAGGGACATCGTGGGAGTGGAGGGCAAGACAGACATGTCTGAAGATTATGAAAAGTTTCATGAAATTCCTCCCTTCAAAGTCAAGGCTGACCCCAGCATCATGATAAGCGATGAAGATTATCCATGGTTACGGCGCAATAAGCAAATGACACAAGCGAAGAAAAAGTGAAGACTTTCTCCCGCAACTATTATGATGATACCATGCGAACTTTGTAACACACGAGTATGATACCATTGTCCGTTTTGTACATGTACATGCTATGTGGGTGAATTTATGATACCATGCCAACTTTCAACTTTTTCATAGTTCATTTGAAATGCTTTAATGTCTTATGGTTCGGACCTCATAATAATTAAAAATAGCAACAATAAGTATTTTGTTGTAAGTAGAAACAAAATAAAATAAATAAAGCAAGAAAGAAAACAAAAAAACAAAAAAAGTGTTTTCAAATTTGCAACTAATGGCACTAACAGAAAGTTTATAATTTTTCTAAAACTAAAAGCAAAAAGAATTAAAAAATAAAGCAAAAAACAAAAGAAAATAAATAATGCAGAAAACAAAACAAAAAAACAATTAAAAATAGCAACAATAAGTATTTTGTTGTAAGTAGAAACAAAATAAAATAAATAAAGCAAGAAAGGAAACAAAAAAACAAAAAAAGTGTTTTCAAATTTGAAAACTAATGGCACTAACAGAAAATTTATATTTTTTCTAAAACTAAAAGCAAAAAGAATTAAAAAATAAAGCAAAAAACAAAAGAAAATAAATAATGCAGAAAACAAAACAAAAAAACTGGAAAATTATTAAAAATAGCAACAATAAGTATTTTGTTGTAAGTAGAAACAAAATAAAATAAATAAAGCAAGAAAGAAAACAAAAAAACAAAAAATGCCTCCTACTGGGCCCCCACGGCCTGAATACGATTAGAAACCCTACCATGGGCCAGGATTCAGGCTCGCAGTAGGCCCAGAAGGCCCATCAGGCAAAGCAGTAGCAAATAGGCCCGCAAGCCTACGGTGGAGAGGAGTTCGAGAGGGGTGCGACAGTGGGGCTTATAAACCACTGCGCACCCCTCTCAACTAGCGAGGTGAGACTAAATTTTGGCCCCGACGCGGGCAGCACAGGGTCCTTTGGTCCCGGTTGGTGACTAAAGGGGGAGGCATTAGTCCCGGTTGGTGCCACCAACCGGGACCAAAGGCCGCCGCTTCCCGCCCTTTGGGCTGCTGAAAAGAGGCATTTGGTCCCGATTGGTGGCACCAACCGGGACTAAAGGGGGCATTGGTCCCGGTTGGTTTCACGAACCGGGACCAATGCTCTTGCTATATATACAACACTTAGGAAAATTTGACGAACACATCGCCAGTTGCCCCCGGCCCGCCCGACGACGCCGAGCTCATCGACGCCACCAGGCTGCCCAGATCGACGCCGTCCGCTGCCTCGACGCCGCCCGCCGCCCAGACGCCGTCCGCGCGCCGCCCCGACGCCGCCCGCGCGTCCCCGTCGTCGCCCCTGCCCCATCGCTGCCAGGCGCTGCCCCGACGCCGCGCACCGGCCGCCCCCGCCGACGCCGTCGTGGTCACCCGCGCCCGTCATCGCCGTCACCGGCCACGCCCCTGCCCCGGCCCGCCGTGGTCGTCGCCGACGCCCTCGCCGCCGCCGCCGTCGCCCTCACCGGCCACGCCCCTGCACCGGCCCGCCGTGGTCGTCGCCGACGCCCTCGCCGCTGTCGCCGTCGCCCTCGCCGGCCGCCCCCGTTGTGAGCCGCCGCCGTCGAGGCTCTGTGTTCAGTGCTTTTTTTCATACATACATGTGTATTTTTTTGTTCATTGCATTTTTTCATATATATAATTAATGTATATATGTATGTGGTAGCTATATGATGAATGGATGTGGCTATGTATGTATGAATATAATGTTCATAGCATTTTTTTGTTTATATATGTTTTTTCATATATGTATTAATTTTTTATTTAGGTTGTTAGTAGATATCGATTTTAGGTTAGTGCATTTTAATTAGGTTAGTGTAGAGGAAAAAGTAAAATAAGGAAAAGGAAGAAAAGAGGAAGAAGGAAGAAGGAAGAAGAAGAAGAAAAAGAATGAGAGGAAAAAGGAAAATAAGAAGAGGAAGAAAGGAGAAGAAGAGGAGAGGAAAAGAAGAGGAGAAATAAATAAGAAGAAGAAAAAAGAAGAAAAAGAAGAGGAGAAGAAGAAAGGAATAGAGGAGAAGAAGAAAAAATAGAAAAAAATTCTATTTTTTCTTCTTGTCCTCTATTCCTTTCTTCTTCTTCTTCCTTCTTCCTTCTTCCTCTTTTCTTCCTTTTCCTTAATTATTTTCCTTTCTCGAGGGAGAAGAAGAAAAAGAAGAGGAGAAGAAGAAAGAAAGGAATAGAGGAGAAATAAACAAGAAGAACAAAAAAGAAGAAAAGGAAGAGGAGAAGAAGAAAGGAATAGAGGAGAAGAAGAAAAAATAGAATTTTCTATTTTTTCTTCTTCTCCTCTATTCCTTTCTTCTTCTCCTCTTTTTTTCTTCTTTTTTTCTTCGATCTTCTCCTCTATTCCTTTCTTCTTCTCCTCTTTTTATTTCTTCTTCGTTTTCTTATGTTTTATCGGGTCTGTCACCGTCAGGCTGCTCGCCTTCGCCCTCGCCGCCCCCTTGAGATAACTTCGACATGAGGGGTGGTCGATATATATACCCCCTCTCGACCGTGATAACCTATACAACGGCAACACCCCCCTCGGCCCTCTCGCTCGACCAAAACTCTCGAGGCCACCCAAATTTACCAAGTTAAAAGAGCGTTGTCGTCGAGGCCACCCCAAACCCTTGAAGCGTTGTGTCGAGGCGATCCCAAACCCTAGAGAAGCAGCGTCGAGGCCACTAACATGATTCCTTATTGTGATTAGCTAGCTAGTTCTACGTTTGCCACTAATATATATCCATTTGTACCATGTTTGAATAATAATTGACATGTTGTAAATATTTGCATAAACTATGGAGCACTACCGAGACGAAGCAACAGAAGCGATGTTGGGGGAGATAATTGCAGAAGGAACTGATGTCATTGCGTCATTTTTCAACGACGTCGTTGGTCAGGAAGGACTGGGTGAAGAAGAGGGTTATGTTCATGATGGCTCTGGCCCATTAATGCCGGTACAAGAAGAGGGCTATGTTCATGATGGCTCCGGTGATGACCCAATGGAGGTACAAGAAGGAGACCGTGCTGACTGCTCCGGTGACCGAACCGAGTCCGGCCAGGTATATATATATTAGTTAAGCCCGTGCTGACTAGTTAATTGATGCATTCATTGTTTTGGTATATGTACACATATTAATTACTCTCGTCTTTTAATTTCTAGCCCTCCGGATCAAGCACAACTTCGGTAAGGAGACGAGGCCCGAAGAAAAAGTTGAGCTCAGATGAAAGGTTTGAGATCATAGAAGTCGCGCCCGACGGTGAACCGATTGAACCCATCCGGACAAAGAACGCATTTTCTGCTCAGTGCGGGGTTCTTGTTAGGGACAAGATCCCGATCAGCATCCAGCAATGGTATAAGCCTAAGGACGACCCTGAGGTGTCTTATGTCAATGATATGCGGAAATAAGATATTTGGACTCAGCTGAAGGTAAATTTCACCCTACCGCCAGAGGAGTATCCGGAGAAGCCAGTTAAAGAGCAATTAATCAAGTCTTGTGCTCTTAAGAAGATGGCAACCCTATTCAGGAGGTGGAGGAAAGAGTTGAACCATTTTGTCGAAAAAAAAGACACCAGAATTCATCGGCAAATATGAGAAGATCAAAGATCACTGGCCCGCATTTGTGGCCCACAAGACATCGGAAAAGAGTAAGAAGATGTCGGCGACGAACAAGCAAAATGCTGCGAAGAAGAAGCTTTACCATCGCACGGGGTTAGGTAGCTACCTCAAAGCCCGGCCTAAGTGGTCCAAGGAGGAGAATGATCTGCTTGAAAAAGGGATCGAACCAGAGATAATGAGATGGCCAGACCGTTGCCGGACTTGGTTCTTCGGGGCTGGCGGAACCTTGGACCCTGTATCAGGGATGTGCCGTTGGACGAACGAGCAACTGGAAATACCAGTCAAGAACCTTCTGTTGGGGAACGTAGCAGAAATTCAAAATTTTCCTATGTGTCACCAAGATCTATCTATGAAGAAACCAGCAACGAGGGGAAGGAGAGTGCATCTACATACCATTGTAGATCGCTAAGCGGAAGCGTTCAAGAGAACGGGGTTGAAGGAGTCGTACTCGTCGTGATCCAAATCACCGGAGATCCTAGTGCCGAACGGACGGCACCTCCGCGTTCAACACACGTATAGCCCGATGATGTCTCCCATGCCTTGATCCAGCAAGGAGAGAGGGAGAGGTTGAGGAAGACTCCGTCCAGCAGCAGCACAACGGCGTGGTGGTGGTGGAGGAGCGTGGCAATCCTGCAGGGCTTCGCCAAGCACCGCGGGAGAGGAGAAGGGAGAGAGGTAGGGCTGCGCCAAGGAGAGGTGAAACTCATCTGTTGGCAGCCCCAAAACCCCTCAAGTATATATAGGGGGAGAGGGGGGGCTGCGCCCCCACCTAGGGTTCCACCCCTAGGGGCGGCGGCCAGCCCAAACCCATCTAGGGTGGCGGCCAAGGGGGGGGGGGAAGGGGGAAACTTGCCCCCCAAGTTAGGTGGGTGCGCCCCCTCCCCCAACCCTAGGCGCCTTGGGCCCTTGTGGGGGGGGGGGGCGCACCAGCCCACCTAGGGCTGGTCCCATCCCACACTTGGACCATGCAGCCCTCCGGGGCCGGTGGCCCCACTTGGTGGACCCCCGGGACCCTCCCGATGGTCCCGGTACGTTACCGATAAAACCCGAAACTTTTCCGGTAACCAAAACAGGACTTCCTTTATATAAATCTTTACCTCCGGACCATTCCGGAACTCCTCGTGACATCCGGGATCTCATCCGGGACTCCGAACAACATTCGGTAACCACATACAAACTTCCTTTATAACCCTAGCGTCATCGAACCTTAAGTGTGTAGACCCTATGGGTTCGGGAACCATGCAGACATGACCGAGACGTTCTCCGGTCAATAACCAACAGCGGGATCTGGATACCCATGTTGGCTCCCACATGTTCCACGATGATCTCATCGGATGAACCACGATGTCAAGGACTCAATCGATCCCGTATACAATTCCCTTTGTCTAGCGGTATTGTACTTGCCCGAGATTCGATCGTCGGTATACCGATACCTTGTTCAATCTCGTTACCGGCAAGTCTCTTTACTCGTTCCGTAACACATCATCCCGTGATCAACCCTTTGATCACATTGTGCACATTATGATGATGTCCTACCGAGTGGGCCCAGAGATACCTCTCCGTTTACCAGGAGTGACAAATCCCAGTCTCGATTCGTGCCAACCCAACAGACACTTTCGGAGATACCTGTAGTGCACCTTTATAGCCACCCAGTTACGTTGTGACGTTTGGTACACCCAAAGCATTCCTACGGTATCCGGGAGTTGCACAATCTCATGGTCTAAGGAAATGATACTTGACATTAGAAAAGCTTTAGCATACGAACTACGATCTTTGTGCTAGGCTTAGGATTGGGTCTTGTCCATCACATCATTCTCCTAATGATGTGATCCCGTTATCAACGACATCCAATGTCCATGGTCAGGAAACCGTAACCATCTATTGATCAACGAGCTAGTCAACTAGAGGCTTACTAGGGACATGGTGTTGTCTATGTACCCACACATGTATCTGAGTTTCCTATCAATACAATTATAGCATGGATAATAAACGATTATCATGAACAAGGAAATATAATAATAATAACTAATTTATTATTGCCTCTAGGGCATATTTCCAACAGTCTCCCACTTGCACTAGAGTCAATAATCTAGTTCACATCGCTATGTGATTAACACTGACAGGTCACATCGCCATGTGACCAACATCCAAAGAGTTTACTAGTGTCTAAACTAGTTCACATCATCATGTGATTAAGACTCAATGAGTTCTTGGGTTTGATCATGTTTTGCTTGTGAGAGAGGTTTTAGTCAACGGGTCTGCAACATTCAGATCCGTGTGTACTTTGCAAATCCCTAGGTCATATTGTAAATGATGCTTCCACGCTCCACTTGGAGCTATTCCAAATGGTTGCTCCACTATACGTATCTTTTTTGCTACTCAGAGTCATTCGATAGGTGTTAAAGCTTGCGTCGACGCAACTCTTTACGTCAAACTCTTTATCACCTCCATAACCGAGAAACATATCCTTATTCCTCTAAGGATAATTTTGACCGCTATCTGGTGATCTACTCCTTGATCACCTTTGTACCCTCTTGCCAGGTATGTAGCAAGGCACACATCGGGTGCGGTACTTAGCATAGCATACTGTAGAGCCTATGCCTGAAGCATAGGGGACGACCTTCGTCCTTTCTCTCTCTTCTGCCATGGTCGAGCTTTAACTCTTAACTTCATACCTTACAACTCAGGCAAGAACTCCTTCTTTGACTAATCCATCTTGAACACCTTCAAGATTATGTCAAGGTATGTGCTCATTTGAAAGTATTATTAAACATTTTGATCTATCTTATAGATCTTGATGCTTATTGTTCAAGTAGCCTAATCCAGGTTTTCCATTGAAAAACACTTTTCAAACAACCCTATATGCTTTATAGAAATTCTACATCATTTCTGATCAACAATATGTCAACAACATATACTCATCAGAAATTCTATAGTGCTCCCACTCACTTCTTTGGAAATACAAGTTTCTCATAAACTTTATACAAACCCAAAATCTTTGATCATTCCATCAAAGCGCATATTCCAACTCCGAGATGCTTACTCCAGTCCTTAGAAGGATCGCTGGAGCCAGCATACCTTTTAGCATCCTTAGGATCGACAAAACTTTCTGATTGTATCACATACAACCTTTCCTTACGAAGACTGGTAAGGAAACTCGTTTTGACATCCATCTGCCAGATTTCATAAATGCAACTAATGCTAACATGATTCCGATGGACTTAAGCATCGCTACGGATGAGAAAATCTCATCGTAGTCAACTCCTTGAACTTGTGAAAAACTCTTCGCCACAAGTCGAGCTTCATAGACGGTGACATTACCGTCCACGTCCGTCTTCTTCTTAAAGATCCATTTATCTCAATGGCTTGCTGATCACCGGACAAGTCCACCAAAGTCCATGCTTTGTTCTGATACATGGATCCTATCTCGGATTTCATGGCTTCTAACCATTTGTCGGAATTTGGGACCACCATCACTTCTCCATAGCTCGTAGGTTCATTGTTGTCTAGCAACATGACCTTCAAGACATGATTACTGTACCACTCTGAAACAGTATGCATCCTTGTCACCCTACGAGGTACGGTAGTGACTTGATCCAAAACTTCATGATCACTATCATAAGCTTCTACTTCAATTGGTGTAGGCGCTACAGGAAAAAGTTCCTGTGCCCTGTTACACACTTGTTGAAGTGACGGTTCAATAACCTCATCAAGTCTCCACCATCCTCCCACTCAATTCTTTCAAGACAAACTTTTCCTCGAGAAAGGACCTGATTCAAGAAACAATCCCTATTGCTTTCGGATCTGAATTAGGAGGTATACCCAACTATTTTGGGTGTCCTATGAAGATGCATTTTATCCGCTTTGGGTTCGAGCTTATCAACCTGAAACATTTTTCACATAAGCGTCGCAGCCCCAAACTTTTAAGAAACGACAACTTAGGTTTCTCCAAACCATAGTTCAAACGGTGTCGTCTCAACGGAGTTACGTGGTGCCCTATTAAAGTGAGTGCGGTTGTCTCTAATGCCTAACCCATGAACGATAGTGGTAATTCGATAAGAGACATCATGGTACGCACCATATCCAATAGGGTGCAACTATGATGTTCGGACACACCATCACACTATGGTGTTCCAGGCGGTATTAATTGTGAAACAATTTCCACAATGTCTTAATTGTGTGCCAAAGCTCGTAACTCAGATACTCATCTCTATGATCATATCATAGACATTTTATCCTCTTGTCACAATGATCTTCAACTTCACTCTGAAATTACTTGAACCATTCAATAATTCAGACTTGTGTTTCATCAAGTAAATATACTCAACATCTACTCGAATCATCTGTGAAGTAAGAACATAACGATATTCACTGCATGCCTCAGCACTCATTGGACTGCACACATCAAAATGTGTTACTTCCAACAAGTTGCTATCTTGTTCCATCTTACTGAAAACGAGGCTTTTCAGTCATCTTGCCCATGTGGTATGATTTGCATATCTCAAGTGATTCAAAATCAAGTGAGTCCAAACGATCCATCTGCATGGAGTTTCTTCATGCGTATACACCAATAGACATGGTTCGCATGTCTCAAACTTTTCAAAAATGAGTGAGTCCAAAGATCCATCAACATGGAGCTTCTTCATGCGTTTTATACCAATATGACTTACATGGCAGTGCCACAAGTAAGTGGTACTATCATTACTATCTTATATCTTTTGGCATGAAAATGTGTATCACTACGATCGAGATTCAATAAACCATTCCTTTAGGTGCAAGACCATTGAAGGTATTATTCAAATAAACAGAGTAACCATTATTCTCCTTAAATGAATAACTGTATTGCGATAGACATAATCCAATCATGTCTATGTTCAACGCAAACACCAAATGACAATTATTCAGGTTTAATACTAATCTTGATGGTAGAGGGAGCGTGCGATGTTTGATCACATCAAACTTGGAAACACTTCCAACACATATCGTCAGCTCACCTTTAGCTAGTCTCCGTTTATTCCGTAGCTCTTTTATTTCGAGTTACTAACACTTAGCAACCGAACCAGTATCTAATACCCTGGTGCTACTAGGAGTACTAGTAAAGTACACATTAACATAATGTATATCCAATATACTTCTATCGACCTTGCCAGCCTTCTTATCTACCAAGTATCTAGGGTAATCCTGCTCCAGTGGTTGTTCCCCTTATTACAGAAGCACTTAGTCTCGGGTTTGGGTTCAACCTTGGGTTTCTTCACTAGAGCAGCAGCTGATTTGCCGTTTCATGAAGTATCCCTTCTTGCCCTTGCCCTTCTTGAAACTAGTGGTTTCACCAACCATCAACAATTGATGCTCCTTCTTCATTTCTACTTTCGCGGTGTCAAACATCGCGAATACCTCAAGGATCATCATATCTATCCCTGATATGTTATAGTTGATCACGAAGCTCTAGCAGCTTGGTGGCAATGACTTTGGAGAAACATCACTATCTCATCTGGAAGATCAACTCCCACTCGATTCAAGTGATTGTTGCACTCAGACAATCTGAGCACAAGCTCAACGATTGAGCTTTTCTCCCTTAGTTTGCAGGCTAAGAAAATCGTCGGAGGTCTTATACCTCTTGACGTGGGCACGAGCCTGAAATCCCAATTTCAGCCCTTGAAACATCTCATATGTTCCGCGACGTTTCGAAATCATCTTTTGGTGCCTCAACTCTAAACCGTTTAACTGAACTATCACGTAGTTATCAAAACGTGTATGTCCTATGTTCGCAACATCCACAAACGACGTTTGGGGTTCAGCACACTGAGCGGTGCATTAAGGACATAAGCTTTCTACTGTCCGCATAATCGCTACTGTCAACTTTCAACTATATTTTCTCTAGGAACATATCTAAACAGTGGAACTAAAGCGCGAGCTTACGACATAATTTGCAAAGATCTTTTGACTATGTTCAGGATAATTAAGTTCATCTTGTGAACTCCCACTCAGATAGACATCCCTCTAGTCATCTAAGTGATTACATGATCCGAGTCAACTAGGCCGTGTCCGATCATCACGTGAGACGGACTAGTCATCATCGGTGAACATCTTCATGTTGATCGTATCTACTATACGACTCATGCTCGACCTTTCGGTCTCTTGTGTTCCGAGGCCATGTCTGTACATGCTAGGCTCGTCAAGTTAACCTAAGTGTTTCGCGTGTGTAAATCTGGCTTACACCCGTTGTATGTGAACGTAAGAATCTATCACACCCGATCATCACGTGGTGCTTCGAAACGACGAACTTTCGCAACGGTGCACAGTTAGGGGGAACACTTTCTTGAAATTTTAATGAGGGATCATCTTATTTACTACCGTCGTTCTAAGCAAATAAGATGCATAAACATGATAAACATCACATGCAATCAAATAGTGACATGATATGGCCAATATCATTTTGCTCCTTTTGATCTCCATCTTCGGGGCTCCATGATCATCATCGTCACCGGCATGACACCATGATCTCCATCATCGTGTCTTCATGAAGTTGTCTCGCCAACTATTACTTCTACTACTATGGCTACCGGTTAGCAATAAAGTAAAGTAATTACATGGCGTTGTTTAATGACACGCAGGTCATACAATAAATTAAGACAACTCCTATGGCTCCTGCCGGTTGTCATACTCATCGACATGCAAGTCGTGATTCCTATTACAAGAACATGATCAATCTCATACATCACATATCATTCATCACATTCTTCTTGGCCATATCACATCACATAGCATACCCTGCAAAAACAAGTTAGACGTCCTCTAATTGTTGTTTGCATGTTTTACGTGGCTGCTATGGGTTTCTAGCAAGAACGTTTCTTACCTACGCAAACCACAACGTGATATGCCAATTGCTATTTACCCTTCATAAGGACCCTTTTCATCGAATCCGTTCCGACTAAAGTGGGAGAGACTGGCACCCGCTAGCCACCTTATGCACCAAGTGCATGTCAGTCGGTGGAACCTGTCTCACGTAAGTGTACGTGTAAGGTCGGTCCGGGCCGCTTCATCCCACAATACCGTCGAAACAAGATTGGACTAGCAACGGTAAGCATATTGAACAAAATCAACGTCCACAACTACTTTGTGTTCTACTCGTGCAAAGAATCTACGCAATAGACCTAGCTCATGATGCCACTATTGGGGAACGTAGCAGAAATTCAAAATTTTCCTACGTGTCACCAAGATCTATCTATGGAGAAACCAGCAACGAGGGGAAGGAGAGTGCATCTACATACCCTTGTAGATCGCTAAGCGGAAGCGTTCAAGAGAACGGGGTTGAAGGAGTCGTACTCGTCGTGATCCAAATCACTGGAGATCCTAGTGCCGAACGGACGGCACCTCCGCGTTCAACACATGTACAGCCCGATGACGTCTCCCACGCCTTGATCCAGCAAGGAGAGAGGGAGAGGTTGAGGAAGACTCCGTCCAGCAGCAGCACAATGGCGTGGTGGTGGTGGAGGAGCGTGGCAATCCTGCAGGGCTTCGCCAAGCACCGCGGGAGAGGAGAAGGGAGAGAGGTAGGGCTGCGCCAAGGAGAGGTGAAACTCATCTGTTGGCAGCCCCAAAACCCCTCAAGTATATATAGGGGGAGAGGGGGGGGGGCTGCGCCCCCACCTAGGGTTCCACCCCTAGGGGCGGCGGCCAGGCCAAACCCATCTAGGGTGGCGGCTAAGGGGGGGGGAGAGGGGAAACTTGCCCCCCAAGTTAGGTGGGTGCGCCCCCTCCCCCAACCCTAGGCGCCTTGGGCCCTTGTGGGGGGCGCACCAGCCCACCTGGGGCTGGTCCCCTACCACACTTGGCCCATGCAGTCCTCCGGGGCCGATGGCCCCATTTGGTGGACCCCCGGGACCCTCCCGATGGTCCCGGTACGTTACCGATAAAACCCGAAACTTTTTCGGTGACCAAAACAGGACTTCCCATATATAAATCTTTACCTCCGGACCATTCCGGAACTCCTCACGACGTCCGAGATCTCATCCGGGACTCCAAACAACATTTGGTAACCACATACAAACTTCCTTTATAACCCTAGCATCATCAAACCTTAAGTGTGTAGACCCTACGGGTTCGGGAACCATGCAGACATGACCGAGACGTTCTCCGGTCAATAACCAACAGCGGGATCTGGATACCCATGTTGGCTCCCACATGTTCCATGATGATCTCATCGGATGAACCACGATGTCAAGGACTCAATCGATCCCGTATACAATTTCCTTTGTCTAGCGGTATTGTACTTGCCCGAGATTCGATCGTCGGTATACCGATACCTTGTTCAATCTCGTTACCGGCAAGTCTCTTTACTCGTTCCGTAACACATCATCCCACGATCAACTCTTTGATCACATTGTGCACATTATGATGATGTCCTACCGAGTGGGCCCAGAGATACCTCTCCGTTTACCGGAGTGACAAATCCCAGTCTCGATTCGTGCCAACCCAACAGACACTTTCGAAGATACCTGTAGTGTACCTTTATAGCCACCCAGTTACGTTGTGACGTTTGGTACACCCAAAGCATTCCTACGGTATCCGGGAGTTGCACAATCTCATGGTCTAAGGAAATGATACTTGACATTAGAAAAGCTTTAGCATACGAACTACGATCTTTGTGCTAGGCTTAGGATTGGGTTTTGTCCATCACATCATTCTCCTAATGATGTGATCCCGTTATCAACGACATCCAATGTCGATTGTCAGGAAACCGTAACCATCTATTGATCAACGAGCTAGTCAACTAGAGGCTTACTAGGGACATGGTGTTGTCTATGTATCCACACATGTATCTGAGTTTCCTATCAATACAATTATAGCATGGATAATAAACGATTATCATGAACAAGGAAATATAATAATAATAACTAATTTATTATTGCCTCTAGGGCATATTTCCAACACCTTCGACACTATATCAATGCAGCGTAGAAAGGGATGTTCGTACCAGATAGGGAGAAGGACAAGCTCACAATGGCCCTCGGGAATCCTGAGCACCCTGGACGGACACGAGGCACGCCAGGCTCCATTCCGTGGAAGGTTGGTTTTCCGGACGCAGGGGGTTACAAAACCCACGAGAGGAGGAAGAAAATGGAGCAGGGCCAACTGCAGGCACTGCACGAAAGGGTAATGGGGCTAGAGGAACGAGAAGCAGCAGATCGCAGCAAACGACCTGCTGAAGCTTCCCCCGAAGCTACCCCGCCATCTCAGCGGAGAAGCAGCGTGGCTTCCACCGAGCTGCTTCAGCCGGAGCATGTCTTGACGGCTCCTGCCAGCTATCCCGTGGATGCTATCACAGAGTCTCAACATTGCCACATTATGGCGTGATGGATGAATTTGAGGGTCAAGGCGGCTGTTGGCTCTGTTTATCCTACTGGATCCGGAGCAACTTATCATTGTCGGTCGATTACAGAAGGATATGCTAAGGTGATGGTGGATGAAATAACAGAGGGATTTGAGGACCTCTTGCTTGACCACCCTACCGGTGAAGGGGAGACTAGGCTGGGTTCTGCTCTGAAGACTCCATGCCTATGGCAGAAGGAGCTCGTCAACCTTCCGAACTGGACGCCTCCGCCTCCTCCTCCTCCTCCGGCGAGTCAGGGCACTCCGCCTCCTCCACCGCCTCCTCCTCCAGCGAGTGACGATCAGGGCACGCGTGGCGGCACTTCACCTCCTTCTCCAGCGCGTGGCGGCACTTCGCCTCCTTCTCCGCCTGCGCCGGCGCTCCCGAGCAGCCAGCAGCCTCCTCCTTCTCCGCCTCGCCAGCAAGGGCGGAAGAGACCCGCCGCCGCCCCGGCTGCTCCGGCGCGTCGTACTCCTTCTCCTCCGCCTCGTAAGCAAGCACGAAAGAAGACATACGCCGCAGCCTCTCCGTCTGCTCTGGCGTCTAGCAGCACAACCAGAGGCGGGATGCAATACAGATACAGTCCACCTCTCAAGCCTCTAGAGAAGTTACCGTACAAGAGGACCGAGGAGGAAAATGATACGATTGTGCGAACCCACGTGAAGGAGTTCTTTGAAGGGGTGAAAGCAAAGAGACATCCACCTCCGGAGGAGAAGGTAGATCCGGTGAAAGCAAAGCGCACTATCGATGCCCTGAGGAAACCACCAAAGTCTCCGCCGAGAACCAATGATTAGCGCATTACTGAACAGACATATCTCCAAGCCTAGCGGTCGGGAACTACTGTCAGTGATAAAAGGTTAAAAGAACGAGCAAAGGGGAAAAAAATTGCCCAGCTCGGCGAACAAGCACAACAATCGTGCCCCCCGCTCAATGTGTCTAATGCTCCGGGGACGGTGGCCGGTTATGGCAATCTTGCAGATTACCTGCCTGATGATCAACTTCCTAATTTCTTGGAGGTGGACGAACACAGATACGAGTACGGGAAGCCTCTCGTCAAAGATGAAAAATGTCTGACAACAATGATGCGAAGATTCCATAATTGGTACATGGAAACCTGCAGAGAGTCTGGGGGGCGAATGCTTTGTATCTGAATATTAAAGAGGAGCACGACCTCGTTGCAACTGATCTGTTGACTGTTCCATTTGATGAGTTCTTCACGTTCTTCAATCAAAAGGCCCTTGATAAACTAATGGTCTTTTGCTACTGTCTGTAAGTACTATTTCTGTCATTAATTCTCTATATATAGCTCGGCTCTTTCATTTCATGTATTTATAATTAATTATCCTCAATATATTATGCAGATTGAAGATCGTCGAGTGCAAAAAACAAGAAATTTATGATATTGGGTTCATTAACACAAATATCATAGATGAATTTCTGGTTGAAAAGGACGTCGAAGAGGCCGAGGACAACTTGCTACGATCGTTGATCAAAAATCAAAACAAAGATACCATACTCTTTCCTTACAACGGCAAGTGAGTGTTACTGTCGTGTGCATATTCGGTTTCCCTTATTACTCGAGCGAGGTTATAGTAATGTAATTGATGAGTTATGCATGCATGCGCAGGTACCACTATGTTCTTCTGGAGATTAAGCTTGAGCGGGGACTAGTAACCGTCTTAGACTCGAGACGGAAAGATCCCAAAACCTATGCGGACATGACTGAATTGCTCAACAAGTAAGTTCAATCGATCATTACCGCAACATATCGGCAACTTTTTGTTCATTTCCTGATATCTCAAGTAATAATAATTATTTTCTTTGTCTTGCAGGGTTTGGAAACAGTTCACCGCAGAAGCTTCGGGACTGCCGAAGGAGCTGCGATATACATACCCGAAAGTAAGTACTACTGGCTAGCTAGTTGCGCGCATCTCCCGTTGATTCTATAGCTATACTTTCATCAATGCCATTTATAATGCTTCATTATCAGTTTGATTGACCTCTATTTCTCGTAAAGTGCTCGTGGCAGGAACAAGGGAATGATTTCTGTGGATACTACGTGTGCGAGTTCATCCACAACGCGACTTTGAAAAACAAGCGGGGCTACTCTCAAAGACAATATGAAGCGCGTAAGCAATAATATTCACAATTTCATTTTATTACACCATCATTTCTGTTGAGTTTCATTCATATATATGTATTAATTAACCCCCTTCTTCAAATTAGACGTGACAGATGCGGAATGAACTCCTAGAACCAGATCACATGAAAGCAATTCAAGAGGAATTGACGGGATTCTTTCTTTACCACGTCATCAATAAAGCCGGAGAATACCACGTGGAAGTTGATTTCAATTGCTAGGGGATTGTTAATTAAGAGATCTTACATATTGTACATGTATGTAGCCAGTAGCGTCGGATACATGATACGTAAACTTGTTGTTCGACCAATCTCTCCGAGAAGGAGAGGTCGATCGATTATTTCTCTCGTTATGCATGACGAACTTCCGTACTCAATGGTTCTCTCGATCACTTATGTAAATAGTACGTAGCGTCGACCAAGCACGGACATAAGAGAGGACACTTCTCTCTATTAATTAGCTAGCTAACACAATATATGAAACACCTAAATTAACCCCCAAAAACTCCCAACCCCCCCCCCCCTCCCCCCTTTCAAAAAAAAACAAAAACCCCAGCCACTGGAATGCTGACGCGTGGATGCCTTTTGGTCCCGGTTGGTGCCACCAACCGGGACCAAAGGCCCCCCTGACTGGGCTCGGCGCACAGGCCACGTGTAGGCACATTGGTCCTGGTTCGTGTTTGAACCGGGACTAATGGATCGAGGTATTAGTAACGACCCATTAGTCCCGATTCATGAACCGGAACTAAAGGCCCTTACGAACCGGGACTATTAGGTGTTTTTCTACTAGTCTATATACTGGCCTATGGCCCTAGGGGAATCCAACTTGCATATTTCTCAATAATAATATGATAATATATTTTTATTGTGTATTTAGTGATACTCAGTCGGTATTGTAGGCGTTGTTATTTTTTTCTATAAATTTGGTTAGACTTTTCACCATTTGGTTTCAGACCAAATCTTATGCCTTCTTTTCAAGCACCGATGGGGTAATAAATATTCAACGTTGAATTTATACTTTATCTGGTAAAGTTTTAGGGACTTCAAGAGAAAGACAACACAAGGGGCCAATGGAAGTGCCCCCATTTGTAGAAGTGCCGCATATATAGAGTCAGCTTTCTAAGGCACGTGGTGGTTGGGCGCAATGGTAGAGGGGAGCTGGGGAGCGGTGGGTGAGGCCGAGGGATCTTAGATGACAAAAATTGTTAAAAAATAAATGACAGAAATGATCATCGTTTGTCAAGCTTTAACTCCTACTCGATCATATTGATTTCTACAAAATTTTCTAATTTGTGGGCACCTGAAAGGAAGACAACACCCTAGCCAGGGTACATGCATGTGCCAACAAAACCCTAAAATCCCTCGTTCAGCCGCTGCCGGAACCTCCTAATGAACATATCAGCAGCCTGATCAATCTCCTCCTCCAGATTGAACTCCAACCCCTCAACTTCTCGGTTACTCCTGATCACATCCAGGACTGACGGCTCATCATCATCATCTTGATCACATGAATCAAGTAGCACATCACCATCGCAAGTGTAACGACAGTTATTGTGGTCGTCGTTGAAGAGGGGATGGAGTGTCCTGTCAGCATGGCATCCACCATGACCATTCTCTTGATCGATCATCCCCAAGTGACGAGGGAAATTGGCCGCCAAATCATCCTTATGGACGACAACTGGTCTCTTCTCGACCGTGCGTAGCGCGAGAGCCTTGTGGCGGTCAACTCTCTCCCAGTCGGCCATAATAAGCGCGTCAATCTTGTGAGAGACCACCGCGGCCGTGGCCATCCCGCGGCGCTGGAGCGAGGCGAGGATGAGGAGCCTGGCAGCGAGCACCCCAGTCTTGCTCTTGCACATCGCTGCTGCCTTCTTCACGAGTTCAGGAGCCTTCCCGATCTTCATCTTTGGTTGAGGTGGTCGAGCTGCTTACGAATGGAAATGAGGAAGAAGCTGCGGTTCCCCAAGCTTGGAAATTGGAATGAGATAGGTTACTGGGATACAGAGATGAGAGAAGCTTGCTTGAAATGAGGCATGGACTTTGTCCCGAGGCTCGAATGGTGTATTTATAGTTGGAAGCTGAGCATGCAATTAACATTGCAACTAGCCTTGCTTATGTCCCAATCAAATTTTTGGTACCTCGCCTAATAAAGCATGTGAAAGCAGCTAGCATTAGAGAAAAGAAAATTGACATGTGGAGTGAGCACTAAAAGAATGTTGACAGTGGACAATGGGAAAGTATATGTTCCATTCAGTCACAAAAGGCTCCTGTCCCAGACTGCCAATATCTCTCCTTTACTCAAGTGGCAAAGCTAGCTGATTGATGGCTTAGAATAGTTTTACTCAAAGCAACCAGATCGGGCAGCTTTCCTTACCGGTCTCCCGCCGTGTAATTCATGCCCATAATTCCAAAGGTTGCAGCTATAGCGCGTCTCTGTTTTTTCCCTTCTTTTCTCCGCTGCTTTGTGTGGGCGTGTGTCTATACGTGAGATCTGCTTTGCTTTGCTTTGCTTTTCCTCCGGCCGTGTGCTTTGCTACTCGCTCGTAGTACAAAAGTAGAAGCAATCTTCGTGATAGATCGATGGGAGCTTCCTTTCTTTTCTCTCTGTCTCATGCGGTCAAAAGTCACACTACCATTATGGAGTTGAAGACTTGGGAGTACGTAGTCTCAGTATCCCACACGGCACGCGCTTGTCGAGAGCGTACTGCGACATCAAGTCCCATGCATATATGTTTCTTTTTTCAAACATGCATATATGGAGTTTCTGTTTTGGAATAAACTGCGTGTATCATTCATCAACAATCAGATGGATTACATGACAAACACTAGCGGCAACTGATGATAGAGAAACTAGAAGTTGACAGATGTCATGAAAATTATGTAGGGAGGACCCCAAGACATAAGAAAATACTGGAAGGTCTATAGGGATCCCTGCACACACCGAAATTAAGGGTTGCAGACAGTATCCAATGCTATCGAGGCGCTCACTAGAGAATAAGCACAACCTCTACCATCGCCCAATCCTGGGGATCACCATCACATTAAAGGCTTTCTGAGGCGACGTACATGCCCCCTGCAAGCAACAAGGCACATGTCACTGTGCTAAGTGCTAACCTAGAACCGAATCTGCCGCATTCCATCAGCATAGTTGGGGAAGGACGCCAAACCTGCAGTCGTCGAACCACCAATCCTGCTTTTGAAAATCCAACTCTTCTCATCTGACACCACCTCAAAAACAACAACGAAAAGAAGACCTAATCTCGCCACCCTGACCTAATGTTTAGAAGATGGCGCCATTGGCTTCTCGACACCGCCATGAAGAGCGTCGTCGAGGCAACTTTATTCGACGTGGTTTCATCCTCATCCCTCATGCGCCACCACACCAAAGACTAAGTCCACCCATAAAAAAAGCATAGGAAAGAAACAGGACCCCCCCTCCTCCACCTGCCACTGGAGCGATGAGTAGAGGAGGAGGAAACGACAACCTCGCCGCCTTTCACTAAGAGGAGTAACTGCCTACCCATGGTCGCCTTTTCCTGGAGAGTGAGTCTGCATATATGGAGTTAGTGCACCGTTGAGCGCGTTGAACCGCGGTGATATTTTGTGCACAATTGAGTGCATTGGAGTGGTGATTCTTGGCACACATGAGGGGTGCTAATTATCTCAACCTTCTTAATCGGGTCGTTTGGTCCTTGGTCCACTATGAAATTGCTCAGTTAATTGCCGTTTTGGAGTTCAGAAAGAAATGAACCGTTTAGCTCTTCCAAAATATAAGTTTTCGCACACCCTAATGGATTTAGCTCGTGATATTCATATCTAGCTCCTCATTAAGTTCATCAAGAAATGAGCCCTCGCGTCCTAGTTGTGCCTACACCTACCGAATAATGTCTAGTATAACTATATGGAACCCTGGATCCACCCCTCACTACCATCAGATCTGCTTGAATATACGTAAAAAATCATTGCTAAAGCCCTTCCTATTAATCACATATACAAAAACCTGGTAATATCAAGGAGGGAAGTAGCCGCAAACTAGTCAGACTAGGCAGTTTGTTACTAAAATAGTTCATGGGTAGGAGGCCCAAAGAGAACTATGTAGTACATAGGGTTCCAATTAACATTGATCAGGGGAGAGCGTATCTAGTGTGTTGGGTGCACCCTTGCCACTGGATTGAGAAGAGATGGCAAAAATCTCTTTAGCTCTGCCATATTTACAAATAAGAACCTTTATTGAATCATAATCAACCTGCACTCTAGCTTTATTCAGATTCCTCCACGGGCACAGGTACTTGGTGGGAGGGGGGTTGCTCCACTCCACCACAATGGACAACTAATTAATTTTGTTTTACGATTTTGGGTTAACAAGAGCCCCCAATTTTAGAGGTACCAAGGGGCAGGAGAGTCGAGCCTTATCACATACCTGAACAATGCACCGGGTCAGACCCTCCAAGAATTGTGACCAACGGAGGTGGCCTGGTCAGACAAAGGGAACTCTGGAACAGAGATATTGCGAAGCTTTGGTTGTGTGTTGCAGAGGGTTAGAGGTAGCTGGCTAGCTAAGCGAAGTAGGGATGTAGAGGTGCAGGGTGATAGGACTTTGCTAGAGGCATATATCCTATCAATGGTGATTTTACTTAGTAGGTGGGGAAGTCAAGATCTGTTGAATCTAGATCAAACCATTTATAAAAAGATTCGTAATCCAAAAAATTCATTTAAGTATTTTCTAAGACATAAACACACACCCAACGAGCATAAACATGTTATTTGGGACTATTATGGCGCTCTTTCAATGGTGATGAAACACCAATGGTGATGAAATGATTAAACACCTCTTTCTCTAGTGTCCTTTTGCAAAAATATTATGACGCTCAATACCTATAGCGTTTAACGTCCATCCCCCAACGAGCATAAACACGTTATTTGGGACGTGGCTCAATAGAATGGACATATACACAACGACATATTCGGATAGGGATATGTGCACTACTTTGGGTGATATGGAATACTAGAAATGATTTGACTTTTAATGGGACAAACTTCACGAAATTTTTGCAGGTTATCTACAGAGCTACATCGTGGATCCGTATGTGGTCATTACTCACTCATGCGGAGTCCAGGGAGATTTTGGTTATTGGGTGCAACCGTTAGGAGACGGTAGCACGGGCTATCTTCAGCTGATTTGGATGACGAGCTGATAATAGGCTAGGTGTTTAGGCATCATAGCCTGCTCTGTATTGCCGGATGTGGCACCTTTTTTATGTTTTCTTTCGTTTTTACACTATGATTATGGGCATCTTGTGACCCTAAGACTTTGTTACTTTTTTAATAAGATGGCTGCATGCATCGATTGATGCAGAGGCCGGGTTTTTTTCCTCCTGTTCAAAACACACACACACACACACACACACACACACACACACACACACACACACACACCAAATACACCAATATGTGTCAAAACATCCAACTTGTGTTGGTCTTCTCAGGGAATATTTTGATGAACATTTCGGCAGCTTGGTCGATATCATTGTCCATGTTGAATGCAAAACACCTCAGCCTCATGGCTGCTCCTCGCCACATCCATCACCGAGGATTCGTCTTCGCATCGTAATTGTCATCGAGGTTGTACCCGTCAGTGTAATAGCAACTAACTCTGTTGCTAAAGATGCGGTGCAATGTCTAGTTAGGGCAGCCATCAGCACCATCCTCTTCATCAGACAATGCTAAATGGTGAGATATATCCTCAACCATACCAATGGTACCCCTAGCTCTCGACCTTGCGGACCAAAGTCTTGTGGTAGTCCACCTTGTCACTCTTCTCCTGGCCGGTCACAGTAAGGGCATGGATCCCGTGAGAGCTGACACCAACTGTGGCCTTCCTGTAATGGAGCGAGGCAAGAACGAGGAGCTAGGTGTTGGACATTGGTTACTAGGCAAACAATGACTGCATATAAAAAAAGAAATGCAGAAATATAAGCCTACTGTTCTCCATAGGGTACTCAGCAAAGGGTCAACACTAAAAAAAGATATGGAATAAGGAAAGCGAGTGTCTCTTAGTGGACACTCGGCAAACAACGGTCAATGTAATGGAAACGTCAAACGCGGAGGGGGGGTAGGAACATGTAGCCCGTGATTTGCCGAGAACTTTTTGTTTGCCGAGTATCGTCTGCTTCCTTTGTCAGGCTCTTTGTTTATGACAAGTGTTTTCTTGGGAAAACAGTGAAGACCAAATATTACTGACTACCTTTTGTTTGTCGAGTTTAATTTACACGGTACTCGGCAAACATATTGTATGTATGCCAAGTGCCCGTGGATTTACACAGCAATCCGCCAACCACTCATAGATGGTTTTTTCTATAGTGGTGGGTGAGGCTGAGGGATCTTAGATGTTGACAATATTGTTCAAAAATAAATGGCAATAATGATCATTTTTTTGTCAAGCATCAACTCCTACTCATGTTGATTTCTACAAAATTTTCTAATTTGTGGGAACCTAAAAAGAAGACAATTCCCTAGGCTGAGGTACATGCATGTGCAACCAAGACCCTAAAATCCCTCGTTCAGCCGCTGCCGGAATCTCCTAATGAACATATCAGCAGCCTGATCAATCTCCTCCTCCATGTTGAACTCCAACCCCTCAACTTCTCGGTTGTTCTTGATTACATCCATGACTGATGGCTCATCATCATCGTCTTGATCACATGAATCAAGTTCCACATCATCATCGTCAGTGTAATGGAAGTTCTCTTGGTCGTTGTTGAAGAAGGAATGCATTCGGTCAGTGTGGCAGCGACCATGACCATTCTCTTGACCGAACATCACCAAGTGACGAGAAAAGTTGGCCTCCAAGTCACTCTCATGGTTGATGACCGGTTTCTTCTCGACCATTCCCAACGCGAGTGCCTTGTGGCGGTCCGCTCTCTCCCAGTCAGCCATTATGAGCGCGTCAATCTTGCGAGAGACCACGGCGGCCGTGGCCATCCTACGGCGCTGGAGCGAGGCGAGGATGAGGAGCCTGGTGGTCTTGCTCTTGCACATCGCTGCCGCCTTCTTCGGGAGCTCAGGAGCCTTCCCGATCTTCATCTTTTTCTCTGAGAGGTTGCCGGGCTGCTTAAGAAGGGAAATAATTAGGAAGCTGTGGTGCCTAAGGCTTGGAACAGGGTAGGGTAGGTCACTGGGATACAAAGATGAGAGAAGCTGGCTTGAAATGAGGCATGGGCTTTGTCCTGACGCTCCAATGGTGTATTTATAGTCGGGAGCTGAGCATGCAATTAACATTGCAACTAGCATTGTTCATGTCACCATCAAACTTTTGGTACCTCGCGTGATAAAGCATATATTGGAAAAAAATATTGACATGTGGAGTGAGCACTATAAGAATGTTGACAGTGGAACTAAGCAAGGAACTTATGGGGAAGTTGTATTCCAATTAAGTCACGAAAGGCACCTGTCCCACGGCTAGGATTGGCCCTTTTGAGTTGGGGTCCCAAATTCACTCCTTTAGTCTAGTGGTAAAGCAAGCTGATGAGCGATGGCATAATTACAAATCATTTTGTCCAAAGCAAGCAGACCGGCCGGGCAGCTTTCCTTGGCAGTCTCCGGCCGTGTGATTTATGCCCCAAATTCGAAACGTTGCAGCTAAGCTAGCGCGTCCCTGTTTTTTCCTTCTTCTCCGCGCTTCTTTGTGTTCCGGTAGGTGAGATCTGCGTAGCTTTGCCTCTCCTTTGCTGCTCGCTCGTCAACTCGCAGAAAGTAGAAGGGAGCGATCTCCGTGATAGATCGATGGGAGCGATCCCCTTTGTTTTCATTCATTCACAAGTCTCAAATGCCATTATTGACTTTTAGTCTCATGCATAAATGGCGTTGGTGTGTAACCGCATTTTAACCGTGGGAGGATATGTTTGTTCTGCCGGGCACACCGTCCTGTGTGTTTGAATGGTGATGCTTGGCACGCACAAGGGTGCTAATTATCTCAACCTTTTGATTCCGGTGATTTTGTCCTTGTACCACAATTCGGTTACCGGACGGTAACCGCATTTCTGGCCGCCCTTTGGTAAACGCACGTATTGGACAGAAATACCGAACGTTTTGATAATTTTGAATTTAAACATTCACATTATAGATAAATTGAGCACCATCTGTCTTTAAACAACATGTCAGATATTTGTTCACACCGAAACGAACGCAGTTCGAGTCCCAGCCTCGCATACCTTTTCTATTTTTTTAGTGCAGTAATGTGAAAAACAAATTATTATAAGCAGCTAGCTGCTGGGTTTCGAAAATGCGACCTATATTTTTAATACATGTTTAACAGAGACGATATATACTGTACCACTGCACACAACTGTATTTGTATATTGAAAATTCAAAGCCTCTTTATAACAAAGTAAAAAAAATGCATTCAAATTTGGTTTGAAATCTTTTGATCGGGATATGTCCAGAATTTCATGCATAACGATAAATTAGGGCAGTAGGATTCGGTTAAGACGCATGGTGACAAATAGTAACACACACATGCATTAATAAACATTTGACAACTCCACATAATAAATTTTACTTATTTTTTTATAAATAATTTGCCATGCCTGAATAAATCAATTTCATTTTTCTGCTAAAACCTCGAGTTTTTATTTCTCTACCGTCATCCTACAAAAATAAAGAATACTTCTCTTTCATCCGTGTGAACTTAGAGTTTACCCAGGCTAATTAATGTGATAAGAAGCATAAATACTTGTATCATACAGAAATTGTCCAATGATCATTTTTTTTACACCAAGTACTCTGAACATTGTTGAGTATTGTAAAAACGAAAAGAAACATGTTAACCATGCATTGCACGATTGTATATAGGAAAGAGAGAAACAACTATTTTCCAATCATTCCCTTTCTTAAAATACATTCCTTATAGAATGATATTTACATGGTCAAAAATTACCCTCAATCAATGGACGGTCGAGACCGCCTTAAAAGAGCTCCACAAGGGATACCCAGGTGGCTGGGATCCAAAGCTTACCAGATACCTGCAATGTGGCGGGCGGAGGTGTCCTTGTCGATAAAGGGAACTCTTTAAAGGGAGCACTAGTAGAAAAAGGGCCTATTGTCCCGGTTGGTAAGGGCCTTTAGTCCCGGTTGGTGAACCGGGACTAAAGGGTCGGTACTAATGCCTCCCCCCTTTAGTCCCGGTTCAATCCAGAACCGGGACAGAAGGGCCTCCACGTGGCCTGTCCCCTGAGCCCAGGCAGGAGGGCCTTTGGTCCCGGTTGGTGGCACCAACCGGGACCAATAGGCATCCACGCGTCAGCGTTTATGTGGCTGTGGTTTTTGTTTTTTTTTGAAAGGGGGGGGGGGTTTGGGGGGTTTTGGGGGGTTAATTTAGGTGTTTCATATATTGTGCTATAGCTAGCTAATTAATAGAGAGAAGTGTCCTCTCTTTTGTCCGTGCTTGGTCGACGCTACGTACCATACATACATACGTATAGAGAGGACTAGCTAGACACGCTAGCTAGCTAGTAAGCAAACAGAAGATCGTCATGAACATATATGCATACAGAGAGAAGTGATATCGACCACCTCTCCTTCTCCGAGAGATTGGTCGAACAAACAAGTTCTCGTATATCTATCCGACACTACCGGCTACATATATACAATAATTATCTTTTACAAATATATAATCTCCTAAAATACGGACGCGTGGTCCACATAGTATTCTCCGTCTTCAGCGATCACGTGGTCAAGAAAGAATGCCGCCAATTCCTCTTGAATTGCTCGCATGCGATCTGGTGCTAGGAGTTCATCCCGCATTCGAAACATCTAATTTTAAGAAGGGGGTCAATACATAATATATATATATATGAATGAATGAAACTCAACACAAATGATGGTAATAAAATAAAATTGTGAATATTGTTATTTACGCACTTCATATTGTTTGTCGGAGTAGCCCCGCTCACAGGTCGTGTGGCGGATGGACTCGCAAATGTAGTATCCACAGAAATCATTCCCTTGTTCCTGCCACAACCACTTTACAAGAAATAGAGGTCAATCAAACTGATAATTAGCAAGCATGCTAAATGGTATTGATGAAACTAGCGCTTGAATCACTAGGAGATGCCTGGAATATGCTACTATATAGTACTTACTTTCGGGTGCCTAAATTGCAGCTTCTTCGGTAGTCCCGGAGCTTTTTTGGTGAATTTTCGGGTGCCTAAATAATGTTATCGGGGAGGGGGTATCGGTACCCCCCCCCTCGTGTCAAAGTTTCTTCTTTCTCCTCTATTCCTTTCTTTCTTCTTCTCCTCTTCTTTTCTTCTTATCCCTCGAGAAAGGAAAATAAGGAAAAGGAAGAAAAGAGGAAGAAGGAAGAAGGAAGAAGAAGAAGAAAAAAAGAAGAAAAAAAAGAGGAGAAGAAGAAAAGAATAGAGGAGAAGAAGAAAAAATAGAAAAAAATTCTATTTTTTCTTCTTCTCCTCTATTCTTTTCTTCTTCTCCTCTTCTTTTTCTTCTTTTTTCTTCTTCTTATTTATTTCTCCTCTTCTTCCTATCCCCTCTTCTTCTCCTTTCTTCCTCTTCTTTTTTCCTTTTTCCTCTCATTCTTTTTCTTCTTCTTGTATTGCTTGTTTTTTTTGCATATGACCATTCATACATTTTCTTTGCATATGCTTTGCATATAAACATACATACATATGAACATACATACATACATATAAACATAACATACATACACAAAAAATTCTAAAAATCTGCCTAAAAAATCTAAAAATCTGCCTAAAAAAATTATATGAAAAAAAGCATACATCATCCATCCATCCATATAATGAACATATACATCATCCATCCATCCATATAATCAACATATGCATATGAAAAAAAATTATATGAAAAAAAATTATATGAAGAGGATCGAGGGGACAGGGAGGAAAGGGGGTCGCCGGAGCCGGACCGAACGGGGAGGAGGGGCGGCGTCGAGGCAGGGGCGGCAGTGGGGGCGGGCGCCGGCGACGACGTCGACAATGGTGGGGGCGGGCCGGGGCGCAGGGGCGCGGCCGTGCGTGCTCGGGGACGGGGCAGGGGCACGGGGCGGCGGCCGGCGTGGGCTCGGGCGCGGGGCAGGGGCACGGGGAGACGGGGATGGCGGCCGGCGGCGGCGACGGCGACGGCGACGAGG
Source organism: Triticum aestivum (assembly GCF_018294505.1). Classification (NCBI taxonomy): domain Eukaryota; kingdom Viridiplantae; phylum Streptophyta; class Magnoliopsida; order Poales; family Poaceae; genus Triticum; species Triticum aestivum. Next base: position 481,417,991 of record NC_057807.1, on the reverse strand, counting down.
AGCGCGCGAGCGATTTGGGCAGCCTGGCGGCGGGGGCAACTGGCTAGGGAGGCGAGGGAGATGTGAAATTTTCACAAGTCCTGGTTATATAGCAAGGGCATTAGTCCCGGTTGGTGGCACCAACCGGGACTAATGCCCCTTAGTCCCGGTTGGTGCCACCAACCGGGACCAAAGCCCAATTTTCAGCAGCCCAAAGGGCGGGAAGCGGCGGCCTTTGGACCCGGTTGGTGGCACCAACCGGGACTAAAGGGGGGCATTAGTCTCGGTTGGTGCCACCAACCGGGACCAAAGGTCCTCTTTAGTCCCGGTTGGTGCCACCAACCGGGACCAAAGGCCTTGTGCTGCCCCGCGCCAAATGTTTAGTCCCACCTCGCTAGTTGAGAGGGAGCCGCACCAGTTTATAAGGTGCGGTGCGGCTCCCCTCTCGAGCTCCTCTCTAAAGCAGGCTTTCGGGCCTAACTCTGCCATCTGTGCCTGTGGGCCTACTGGGCCTTCCACGGGCCTGAATCCTGGCCCATAGGGTTTCTAGTCGTATTCAGGCCGTGGGGGCCCAGTAGGTGGCATTTTTTTTGTTTTTTTGTTTTATTTGTTGCTTTATTTAGTTTATTTTGGTTTTGGTTTATTTTTCTTTTGGTCTTTTGCTTTATTTTTTAATTCTTTTTGCTTTTAGTTTTAGAAAAATTATAAACTTTCTGTTAGTGCCATTAGTTTTCAAATCTGAAAACTCTTTTTTTGTTTTCTTTGTTGCTTTATTTATTTTATTTTGTTTCTACTTACAACAAAATACTTATTGTTGCTATTTTTATTTTTTTTCAGTTTTTTGTTCTGTTTTCTGCATTATTTAGTTTTTGTTGTTTTTTGCTTTATTTTTTAATTCTTTTTGCTTTTAGTTTTAGAAAAATTATAAACTTTCTGTTAGTGCCATTAGTTTTCAAATCTGAAAACTCTTTTTTTGTTTCCTTTGTTGCTTTATTTATTTTATTTTGTTTCTACTTACAACAAAATACTTATTGTTGCTATTTTTATTTTTTTTCAGTTTTTTGTTCTGTTTTCTGCATTATTTATTTTTTGTTGTTTTTTGCTTTATTTTTTAATTCTTTTTGCTTTTAGTTTTAGAAAAATTATAAACTTTCTGTTAGTGCCATTAGTTTTCAAATTTGGAAACTCTTTTTTTGTTTTCTTTGTTGCTTTATTTATAAACCGGTGTGAGCGCCCTTCGGTTGGCGAGGTTTTAAAATTCATAGTTTTCAAATGAACTCTGAAAAAGTTGGCATAGCATGTGCATGTACAAAACGGACAATGGTATCATACTCGTCTGTTACAAAGTTGGCATGTTATCATCATAATAGTTGCGGGAGAAAGTCTTCACTTTTTCTTCGCTTGTGTCGTTTGCTTATTGCGCCGTAACCATGGATAATCTTCATCGTTTATCAGGATGCTTGGGTCAGCCTTGACTTTGAAGGGGGGAATTTCATGAAACTTTTCATACTCTTCAGACATGTCTGTCTTGCCCTCCACTCCCAGGATGTCCCTTTTTCCTGAAAGAACTATGTGGCGCTTTGGCTCATTGTATGATGTATTCGCTTCCTTATCTTTTCTTTTCCTCGGTCTGGTAGACATGTCCTTCACATAGATAACCTGTGCCACATCATTGGCTAGGACGAACGGTTCGTCAGTGTACCCAAGATTTTTCAGATCCACTGTGGTCATTCCGTACTGTGGGTCTACCTGTACCCCGCCTCCTGACAGATTGACCCACTTGCACTTAAACAAAGGGACCTTAAAATCTACTCCGTAGTCAAGTTCCCATATGTCTGCTATGTAACCATAATATGTGTCATTTCCATTGTCGGTTGCTGCATCAAAGCGGACACCGCTGTTTTGGTTGGTGCTCTTTTCATCTTGGTCAATCGTGTAAAATGTATTCCCATTTATCTCGTATCCTTTCCAAATCATTACAGTCGAAGATGGTCCCCTGGACAACAAGTACAGCTCATCACAAACAGTGCTGTCACCTCTGAGACGTGTTTCCAACCAACTGCTGAAAGTCCTGATGTGTTCACATGTAATCCAGTCGTCGCACTGCTCCGGGTGTTTGGAGCGCAGACTGTTCTTGTGTTCATCGACATACGGGGTCACCAAGGTAGAGTTCTGTAGAACTGTGTAGTGTGCTTGAGACCAAGAATATCCGTCCCTGCATATTATTGAGTCCCTTCCAAGCGTGCCTTTTCCAGTCAGTCTCCCCTCATACCGCGATTTAGGGAGACCTATCTTCTTAAGGCCAGGAATGAAGTCAACACAAAACCCGATGACATCCTCTGTTTGATGGCCCATGGAGATGCTTCCTTCTGGCCTAGCGCGGTTACGAACATATTTCTTTAGGACTCCCATGAACCTCTCAAAGGGGTACATATTGTGTAGAAATACGGGCCCCAGAATGACAATCTCGTCGACTAGATGAACTAGGACGTGCGTCATGATATTGAAGAAGGATGGTGGGAACACCAGCTCGAAACTGACAAGACATTGCGCCACATCACTCCTTAGCGTTGGTACGATTTCTGGATCGATCACCTTCTGAGATATTGCATTGAGGAATGCACATAGCTTCACAATGGCTAGTCGGACGTTTTCCGGTAGAAGCCCCCTCAATGCAACCGGAAGCAGTTGCGTCATAATCACGTGGCAGTCATGAGACTTTAGGTTCTGGAACTTTTTCTCTGGCATATTTATTATTCCCTTTATATTCGACGAGAAGCCAGTCGGGACCTTCATACTGAGCAGGCATTGAAAGAATATTTCTTTCTCTTCTTTCGTAAGAGCGTAGCTGGCAGGACCTTCATACTGCTTCGGAGGCATGCCCTCTTTTTCGTGCAAGCGTTGCAGGTCCTCTCGTGCCTCAGGTGTATCTTTTGTCTTCCCATACACGCCCAAGAAGCCTAGCAGGTTCACGCAAAGGTTCTTCGTCACGTGCATCACGTCGATCGAAGAGCGGACCTCTAGGTATTTCCAGTAGGGTAGGTCCCAAAATATAGATTTCTTCTTCCACATGGGTGCGTGATTCTCAGCGTCATTCGGAACAGCTAGTCCGCCGGGACCCTTTCCAAAGATTACGTGTAAATCATTGACCATAGCAAGTACGTGATCACCGGTACGCATGGCGGGCTTCTTCCGGTGATCTGCCTCGCCTTTGAAATGCTTGCCTTTCTTTCGACATTGATGGTTGGTCGGAAGAAATCGACGATGGCCCAGGTACACATTCTTCCTGCAGCTTGCCAGGTATATACTATCGGTGTCAAGTAAACAGTGCGTGCATGCGTGGTATCCCTTGTTTGTCTGTCCTGAAAGGTTACTGAGAGCGGGCCAATCGTTGATGGTCACGAACAGCAACGCCTTTAGGTTAAATTCCTCCTGTTTGTGCTCATCCCACGTACGTACACCGTTTCCATTCCACAGCTGTAAAAGTTCTTCAACTAATGGCCTTAGGTACACATCAATGTCGTTGCCGGGTTGCTTAGGGCCTTGGATGAGAACTGGCATCATAATGAACTTCCGCTTCATGCACATCCAAGGAGGAAGGTTATACATACATAGAGTCACGGGCCAGGTGCTGTGATTGCTGCTCTGCTCCCCGAAAGGATTAATGCCATCCGCGCTTAAAGCAAACCATACGTTCCTTGGGTCCTTTGCAAACTCATCCCAGTACTTTCTCTCAATTTTTCTCCACTGCGACCCGTCAGCGGGTGCTCTCAACTTCCCGTCTTTCTTACGGTCCTCACTGTGCCATCGCATCAACTTGGCATGCTCTCCGTTTCTGAACAGACGTTTCAACCGTGGTATTATAGGAGCATACCACATCACCTTCGCAGGAACCCTCTTCCTGGGAGGCTCGCCGTCAACATCACCAGGGTCATCTCGTCTGATCTTATACCGCAATGCACCGCATACCGGGCATGCGTTCAGATCCTTGTAGGCACCGCGGTAGAGGATGCAGTCATTAGGGCATGCATGTATCTTCTCAACCTCCAATCCTAGAGGGCATACGACCTTCTTTGCTGCGTATGTACTGTCGGGCAATTCGTTATCCTTTGGAAGCTTCTTCTTCATTATTTTTAGTAGCTTCTCAAATCCTTTATCAGGCACAGCATTCTCTGCCTTCCACTGCAGCAATTCGAGTACGGTACCGAGCTTTGTGTTGCCATCTTCGCAATTGGGGTACAACCCCTTTTTGTAATCCTCTAACATGCGATCGAACTTCAGCTTCTCCTTTTGACTTTCGCATTGTGTCCTTGCATCGACAATGACCCGGCGGAGATCATCATCATCGGGCACATCGTCTGGTTCCTCTTGATCTTCAGCAGCTTCGCCCGTTGCAGCACCATCGTGCACATCGTCTGGTGCATCTTGATGTTCAGTAGCATCACCGTATTCAGGGGGCACATAGTTGTCATCGTACTCTTCTTCCTCGCCGTCTTCCATCATAACCCCTATTTCTCCGTGCCTCGTCCAAACATTATAGTGTGGCATGAAACCCTTGTAAAGCAGGTGGGTGTGAAGGATTTTCCGGTCAGAGTAAGACTTCGTATTCCCACATATAGGGCATGGACAACACATAAAACCATTCTGCTTGTTTGCCTCAGCCACTTCGAGAAAATCATGCACGCCCTTAATGTACTCGGAGGTGTGTCTGTCACCGTACATCCATTGCCGGTTCATCTGCGTGCATTATATATAATTAAGTGTGTCAAAAATCATTACAGAACATCATGAATAGATAATTAAGTGACCAAATTAATAGAAGTTCATCATCACATAAAAACCAAAGTAGATACATAGTTCTCATCTAACAACATAAAGCTCTGCAGAGCATCTAAATTAATTAAACCATACATTGAAACTATGTAAAACATTTCAATGCGAAAACAAATGCGATCATAATCGCAACCAAGGTAACAACTGATCCAACGGCATAATGATACCAAGCCTCGGTATGAATGGCATATTTTTTAATCTTTCTCATCTTCAAGCGCATTGCATCCATCTTGATCTTGTGATCATCGACGACATCCGCAACATGCAACTCCAATATCATCTTCTCCTCCTTAAGTTTTTTTATTTTTTCCTTCAAGAAATTGTTTTCTTCTTCAACTAAATTTAACCTCTCGACAATAGGGTCGGTTGGAATTTCCGGTTCAACAACCTCCTAGATAAATAAAATCTATGTCACGTTGGTCGGCATAATTTTCATAAACAATAAATGAACCAATAGTTATGAAAAGATAATATATACCACATCCGAATCATAGACAGGACGAGGGCCGACGGGGGCGGATACCAAAACCATCGGCGCACTATATAAGATGCAATAATAAAAGTAAGAAAATAATACAAGTATCTATCTAAACAAACAAGTAATAATATTTTTCCTTTCAGAAAGAAGATAAGAACAAGAGGCTCACCACGGTGGTGCCGGCGATGAGATCGGCGCGGGTGATCGACGGCGGTGAAGACGGGGACGGGGCGTGACGGACCGCTAAACCTAGATAAATATTGAGGAAAATGGAGCTTGGCGGTCGAGCTTGGAGAGGAGAACCTTAAGTAGTGTGGCTCGGGCATTCCATCGAACACCTTGTGTGCATAGGAGGTGAGCTAGAGCACCACCAAGCCCTCTCCCCCTCGGCCAGAAAAAACAGAGCAGTGTGCTCTGCTCTTGCGCGAGGGGCTATATATAGGCACCACTATTGGTCCCGGTTGGTGGCATGAACCGGGACTAAAGGTAACCCTTTTGGTCCCGGTTCATGCCACCAACCGGGACCAATAGTGGTGGGCCAGGAGCCAGGACCATTGGTCCCGGTTCGTCCCACCAACCGGGACCAAAAGGTCCGGACGAATCGGGACCAATGGCCCACGTGGCCCGGCCGGCCCCCTGGGCTCACGAACCGGGGCAAATAGGTCAATTGGTCCCGGTTCTGGATTGAATCGGGACTAATGGGCTAAACTGGCCTGGACGAAAGCCCTGTTTTCTACTAGTGGAGGTAGCGGGCAAGCGGCCGGCATTTGGTGGAAGCCGACTTGGGGTGGAAGTGTGTGTGTGTGGGGGGGGGGGGGGGGAGCGGGAATACTTTGTGAGGCGGAATAGATCAAGAACCGTTGGCGCTAGCTCAAACAAGGTATAAAAAGATTTGCAATCCCAAAATTTCATATAATATTTTGTATTCCCTTTGAGACACACTTACCCGTTTAGATTTTAGCAGGCAGGTATTTGTCAGAAGCTTCTAACTTGTGGACACCCGCAAAATCTCCTATCATATGGAATGGACACAAATGTCCCCGTTCTATCTACCACTGCTACCATCACTTTGTTAGAAGTAGCACCATGTGCACTGCCGTGCATGGTATATATGGAACACAACATCACGAAAAGATCTCGTTCATCTGCTCACGGAACCTTCTGATGAACATTTCGGCAGCCTGGTCAATATCGTCGTCCATGTTGAATTCCAACCTCCAACCTCCTGGTTGCTCCTCATTGTATTCATCACCGAAGGCTGGTATCCATCATCACCATAACTGTCGTACTCACCAGTGTAAAAGAAATCCTCACCGTCCCTGAAGATGTTGTGTGATGTCCAGTCAGGGCAACCACTAAGACCATCCTCTTGATCAAACAATGCTAAACGGTTGGAGGGATCAAACATCTCACCACCATGGCAGGTCGCCTTCTCGACCTTGCAGAGCATCAGAGTCCACTTTGGCACCCTTCTCCGCCACAATGACAATGAGGGCATGGACCATGTGAGAAATGGCGCTGACTGTGGCCATCCTGCGAAGGAGCGAGGCGAGGACAGGGAGCCTGGCCATGAAGACGCCAGTCTTGCTCTTGCACATAGCTGCTGCCTTCTTCAGGAGTGTCGGGGCTTGCCGATCTTCATGTTCATTGCTAAGAGGTGGTCAAACAACTGCCTGTCAATGGCAGCAACTAAGGAATTGTACTGCCTCAGGCTTGGCATGAGTAGATCACTGAGATCCAGGAGTCGGTCATGCTGGTTGAGATTTGAGAGGGCGATTAGCCATGGGGCTCCTAAGGCCCGATCAAAGCTGCATTTATAGTCATGCCTCATGAAGCGAGCATGCAAGTAAGAGTGCAGCTTAATTTGGTAATGCCATTATCAACCTTTATTAGGTTGTCCAAAGCATGTTAAACAAAAATAGCATATGGAGAAAACAATTTGAGCATATGCATGTGCACTAAGCACTATAAGAATGTTGCGAGTGGAACTGAACTAAACAATCAAAGGAAAGCTATAACAATGTGATATGCGCCAGGAATGAAAAGAAGAAAGCATTCCAATTGGGCCATAAACAACGACGGTGGGATCCCATTGTCTCCCCTAAATTATGTCTGCGCATTAGCACTTAGCAGTAGCTTAATTTGCTCGGCGGTTTACGGTGCAGCGTGACGATCAATCATCCTGCTCCCTGGCTTTTCCGGTGCTTTCGCGCTGCTTTACCTGCCTTTGCTTCTCGATCCTCCCTGAATGCTTTGTTGTTCGTGCGGGTCAGCATCGTTGATGGACCTGCAACAATAGCCATGCAGCAGGAGGTTGTCACTCAAACAATGTTGGAGTTAGAGACTTAATTAGAGTGGTCTCAGAGAGCTCGTGCTCCACCTGCGCTTCACTGTGGCAACAACAACCACATCGACAACGGGAACACTCTGTGCTTTTCTAAGATTTGTTGCCTGTGGAATGTGGACAGTAAACGGCAACTGGTTGTGTAGCACCCCTTTCTCAAAAAGAGGAATAAGAACTGGGGTCCTCCCTGATTTGAAGGAAAAAACATATGAGCTAGCTGTTAGAAATAATTCTTTAGTATTAACATAATAGGATCTTGATCTCTAGATTAAAACACCTCTTCTGTAGAATATTGGGAACTAACCATGATTTTTCAAAGACCATCAGGGGCTCCATGCAGCTGCCGTGAGCCTCCAGCGGAGTGGAGTTTGTTGGGGAAGAAGCAGCAGCATGGAGATGGACGTGCAGAGTGCTGGATGCCGCCGGCACTACCCGCCTCCTGGTGGCCGGCAGTGGTGGACGGTCTTCTGGACCCTTGGGGCTTCTTTAGGATCGGCAGTTGAGGTTCTGTGTGTTTGTAATCGTCATCCATACATGGGACATATACCTCCTTTTATGTATAAGCGCTAGGGAACAGGGACCGGACCAAAACGTTGGTTTGACACCTCCGATCATGGTGCATCTTTACGTTAGGTAAGGAGACTTTGTCTCTCCCTGATTTCTCTCAGTTTGTTACACTGAGATCAATTCCAACACTAGCTAGTCTCACTTCTACAGGAATCAAAAGTGATGATGCACGTCCTTTTGACTCAAAGTATTAAAAATTTCCTTTGGCAAGCGATTAGGTGGTGGCTTACTGCGAGTGACCAGATTTTGAAACGTAATGGTTATGCTGCCGCTGGTTGTTCCCTTTGTGGAGAGATTAAGGACTCATAGCATATTTTATTTAGGCGCGTCCTCACCAAATTCCTTTGGAGTTTTGTTCGGCCGTGGCTTAATGCCACTTGGGATCCTCCTAAGAATTTTACATAACTTTTTTGCCATAACAGCCAATCTTTAGGGTCTCTCACTTCGTGTTTTCTGGTTTGCATTTGCTGCACAATGTTGGTCGTTGTGGACCACCCGCAACAAGTTTACCATCAAGCTTTAATCCCCTAACCATCCTTCTGATGTTCTTTTCTAAATGAATGCTCTCATTTTACATTGGAATGCACTGGCCAAAGGTGTCAATACCATTGATGCCTTGAAGATCAAGATCCGTGTGACTGCCTGTAGCCTGCTTCCTTCTTCCGTGGCTCTGATATAGTTTAGCTCTATTTGTCTTGCTCGAGAGGCTGGCTTGCTTCCGTTATCTATTGTAATGCTCGCGGTATTGGTGTATCATGATGAACCTCTGTCATGTTGGACGCTTCACTGTGACGGCATCAATTATAGAGTCGGGCATGTGGCCTTTTCTCTAAAAAAATATTCACTATAGATGATACTTGTTTTCCTGTTGCATTTAGATTAGCAGTGAAATTTGTTAAACTTCACTGCATGGTGGGTTCGATGGTCAGGTCAATGGACCCATCTCTCCATGACATGAACATGAGGAAACCTGTCGAACATGTTATCCAAATATGGCATATTATCTTAACCAAAGGACGAACAAATGAAAGATCAGCTATTTTCCTTCATTATTATTTTTGCATCTCATGGTTCACAGAATGGTTTTCAATTTCAGTTCAACAAAATTTGAGCACCAAACAAAATTTCAGCACCAACTGAAATCACTGAAATTCAGTGAAATTCAATGGTTTTAGTTTGCCTATCGGCCAAAAGGCCAAAACATTCATTTGAATTTAATTAAATATTTTAAATTTTCAAAAAATATTTAATTTCCTGTGTACTATAGAATTTGCTGAAATATTTTGACCGAAACGTAACATTTCAGTTTCTACTAAAATTAATGAAATTCAGTGAATTACATTGAAATCTCACTGAAAGTGAAAACCATGGTTCACACTAAGGTTGTCAGAATCGTGATTCTGTTATATGATTCTACGACTTGACGATCCAAACTAACCCCTTTGATTCTATGATTTTACTTCATAGAATCTACGTTTCTACGATCCCGATAGTGAAGATTCTATGATTTGTGATCCTACCGTCGGAGCTCTGATTCGATTCAAAATCACGATTCTGACAACCTTGGCTCACACACATGGAATGATAGGCGAGTTGCGAACACAACAACTACATAGTTTGCTTTCCTTCCTTGCTACATTGTAATCCTCTGTCACTGTCATATTGATGAAGTGGTGCTTATATACATGGCATGTGAATGAAATGGATATTCTAGTGAACTTCTTGTTTATATCGAACATGGTTAATTAGTGTTTATATCATGCACGTGATGTAATAAATTGGTGCGTTGTGTATGTAGCAATTTGATGCCTAATTCATGCTACATGTGTGTAGGGGATAAAGCAAAGGGCAGGGTTTGCTCTAACAATATGTTCAGTTCATTCGAGTTGACCCCGCATGGAGAAGACGCCGCCGATTGAACACATTTTTGAAGCGGTCATGCTGAAAAATGAGCCTTGAGAGGTGCCTGTCCGAGGGATTCTTAGTCTTGGCATGAGAAGACAACTAAGACGAGGCGATATGTTTTAGATTCATGGGCCTTCTCCCGAGGCTCGAAGGGTGTTTTATAGTCAAGAACTGGGAATGTAAGTGCACACTACTTTGCTCATGTCATGGTCAAGTTTTTCTTGTCCGCAAAGCATATGAAAGGAAACTTGGGAAAAAAACAAGCATACGAAAGGAAGATTTGTAGAAAATAATTTGGTATGTGGAGATAGCACTATGGGAATGTTGGGAGTGGAAAGCAAGCCAAAGGGGCAAGAACAGCTAGCAATGGGGAATGAAATGAAAAAAGTATTCCACTTAGGCCGTAAAAGACACATGCCCCAAGGTGTAGATTGGCTCTCTATTCTTTTTTCAAAAAGATAAGATCTATTATAAAGATTTATCAGAAGTACAAAACACCTTAGACAAAACAAAAATTACATCGAGGTCCATGGATCATCAAACGACCATTATCGCTGCCAGAACGAGCCGCCGACGCGCCGCCGCCGCCGCTCCGGCCTGACCTTGTTTATGACAGCTAGAAAGTCTTCGTGCACGTGCCCCTAAGGACAAGCGTCCTGGAGCCGCAATCGGCGTCGTTGAATTCTTGAATCGATTTGAAGAATTTGATACCAAATATCGCCATCTGCATACGCACGGCGAGACACCCTAACCTCGGCGCCCCGAGGAGCTGACGGAAATCTACACCGGAGCACCGTCTAATCCGTCCCAGCGGACGAACTTGAGGAGGTTCGGAGCCGGAAGACTGACTCGAAGAAGAAGTGCCACCATCCATCCAAACGCAATCCCTGCGAGAACTAAAACCCAACCTATCTACTAGCCGGAAACAAGGCACTAAAGTCCCCTCCCCGCCACCGGCCGCCGGAGTGGCAGGCGGAGGGGAGACGAATTCATGGGCTCGTCGGTGGAGATCGAGGGAAGGAAGGCTTTTTCCTTGTGAGAGGGGGAAAGAATAACTCTATGATCCCAAATTTCCAATGTTGCTTTTAATTAAAGGAACCAAACTACCAGAGCGGGTCATTTTTGTTCTTGGCAGTTTTCGTTTGGTTAATGCCAGATTGTAAAGGTACGCGCACACTGGAGAGTTCGCCACTCGTCGACCCCGTGTGTGCGTCTCACTTAGTTAAATCCCAAAGGTTAATTAATTGTCTTCTGTGCTGCAGCTTCTTCTAATCCTTCTCCTCCGTTCAAACGTAGAACCAATCGCACCTGGATGCGTCCATGGGTGGGAGCTTCAGCGGCTTTTTTCACGGCCTCGATCGCGTGAAACTTGTGACAGCAGCATCGGAGACACAGTGCGACACAAGTGCTTTCTTTCCCGACAGGGAGAAAATAAAAGAGTGGTGCACAATGACTCCAACATTGGCAGGACTTCATTTTTTCGAAAAGGGACGCTTTATTACTTAAAATATTTAAGCATTACACCCGGTCTCTGCACAATTGAGATGCACATGGTCAAACAAAATCCTCTCACACAAACGAAAAATAAAAAAAAGGCAAGATACGAAGAAACATGTAGGATCCATATAACGCCTAAAGTGAAGGTGGACCAATTAATCCTAAGATTATGCTGCCATCCCTGTTGGGTAAAAATATCCCTCACCGTAGCTTTTAATCGTGTACATAGCTCCGTAAACAAGTCTCGATTCTCCAGCGTTGTAGAGAGGACAATAAACGAAAAGTCCCGGTACATCTGTAGATAACCTTGGTTTTTGAGGTTCTGCGCTGCTTTATGCCGCATAGCCTTCGCTAAGGAATCCTCATATGTATCCATAGTACCGTCGTCGGCAACCGTATGCTGACAACTTCAACGTGTAGGGGTCAGCCCTAGTGAAGAGTTTTTGTGGCTGTTGAAGAATCAGCAGACTAGATATTTCTTTAAAGTCATGCATGAATGTGGCGAGTGGCATCATCATTCTTTATCCGAGGGGTTCGGTGATCGGTCCTCCACTTAGAAATTGCCTAGTTATACCGGTTGCCAGTTTGTACTTGGCTTCAAAGAAAAGGAAAGACTCGTTGGAAATAGAAGGCATGGTTAGTTATCATTGTCTTGGTGTTACAATGCGGGCAAGACTGGTGTGAGATCACATTTAGGAGAGATCGTGAGACAATTCAAAAAAAAAAATCATATTTAGACATTTCATAAAAATCTAAAATTATTAGAACAACTTTCTTTTGAGGTATGTCTACAGCTCCAAACAAAAACAGCTAAGACTCTATGTACATTTAGAGATTCCACAAACACAAATTCGAATGTGAATAATACTTTGACACTATTCACGTCCGATTTTGTCTTTTCTGTTTCTATTAATGTAAATTTAATTAGGAGTTGAAACTTTTTGAGATTGTACATCAAACATTGATGAGTATCTATGAGGAATTTGAAAACGTTTGAACATGTACTTTCTTAAAAAAAACGATCTCATAGATCTCACCTAATGCGAGATCTCACACAAGTCGCCCCGTTAAAATGCTCTCCGGATGAAATGGATGCATGCTCTCGTGGAGTGAAAATAAAAAGTTCCAATCTCGTGAACCGCTTGAGCTTGACTCGTATTTTGTTTCAAGTTGGGATCACTCAAGAAATAAAGTTGAGTGTGACAATCCTTTTCAGCCTGGTTGAAATATGAGTTGAGATCGAACAATGGCTAGCTCACGATATTACAGGGCATACGAATCTAAAAATTTCTGCCTTTTAAGTTTAGTGCACGTAAACAGAAATAAAACATTAATTATTTCCTGCAAAACAATAGTAGTTCACAACCTTTCCTTTCTGTGTGCACTAATTCATAGCCATGAATAGCCTACATGTAGGTGAGGCACTTAGACTTCAAAATGCAAACAATGTGTGAGGAAAATGGGCTATGGAAACTTACTTTACATGGGCGGGCCTTCTCCTTCCCACGCGTGATCGAGCCCTCCTCCAAGTGCGCAGCTACGGGCAATGACTCAGGTTGCAGGCAACATCGTCGTCTGCCCCATCCCTGTTGTGGGGGTGGCAGTGAGAAGGGGGCGTTGGCACCATCGTAGAGAAAGAGATAATGAGGAATGAAGGTGAGGGTTAGAGTTGGAAATTGATAGTGGTTACAAATTTATTATCTAAATTCCTATAAAGTGCGCCTACACTATCTTAGCTATATGGGTGTGCACCATGCTTCGAGCAAGAGACTACACAGGTATTTTCCTTCCGTATGGTGCTTAAAATATATATTAGAACCGATATGGCACTGAATGCTTCATGTGGTGCATCAGATGATTATTGTGTTGTTAGTGCGATTGATGCTATTTTCCTCTTCGTACATAACTAATTAGTCCGAGGACGAAAAACATATCTATAGTGTCATTTCATTGATAGAAAAAGATATTGTCAAAGATGAAAATAAGTGGAGGCAGCATTCATGTTTAAGTCTTTGACTCTTCGTTGATTAACTATTGCCGAATGGAATTATATTTATTTTTCAGGTCTAGTATCTGCTATATTGTGCTCACACATGTGTTACTCAACATATCAATGAGTGAGGTCCCTTCGTGAGCCCAGTCCCGTAAATCATGGGCATTTTGAATTAATACAATATTCACAACTGACCCAACAGTAGGAGTACACGGCTATGAGGAAGTGCAAGAGTCTAAAACCAAAGGTGGTTACCACCTGAGAAGATCCAAAGTGCAGTAAAATATTTGTATATAACCAATGATGCAATCACTTAATTAAAGTAACTGATCATTCATAACAAATATGTTTAGAACTAATTCGAGATAATATGTATATCATATTGTATGAGTCGCTCCCTTTCACTATCTTTGTTCGCAATCATAGGATACTCGGTTTCATAATGGTTTTTTAGAAGTCAGGAGTAGTTAATATAATTTTTTTCAATAAAGGAGATTTCATTCAATTGATATATAGGAGTAGTTAATATGATGTACATATTTTGTATCATTGATGTAGTGATATAAAGTAGTTTCTGTTCCTATAATTGAGTCTTATTTTGCAGCAGAGCTGGTCCACTATGCGGCCTTGCTCTGAAATAGGTTGAAATCCATCATGTGAAAGAGGTATTACTTCTCAATTCGAAGATGCACCTTTTTTATCAATCACTTGAAATTCGGTAGCTTTTTTTTACCAACAACACAGCTTCATGAAAGTTATATATTCTATATCATGTATATTAGTATTATCTAAATAATTCAATAGTGCACATATTTGTAACTTACCGCAGCCTAATAGGTGGTTCCAGGAGTATATACGAGTGTTTCTTGTTGTGTTAGTTAAACTAAAAGAAAAATAGAAGATGTTGTGCCCTCTGGTGCATATGTTTTACACTATTTGTTATTATTGTAGTACTTCAATATCTCAACAAATATTTGCAGCATGCATACATCTCCATCTTTCATATACTATATAAAAGCACAAGACGGAAGAAAACAAAGAGGTGAGCCAGAAATTATTAAAAAAAATAACATGTCATTGATCTGGTAGACCATCTCTTTATCAGTAGATCACACTTGTTAGATTTTAATAGTATAATATTTTATTGTGTGCTTAATGGTACTCTTTTGGTATCGTAGTTGTTGATACTTTTTTCTATAAATACACTATACATAGATATAATTTGATATTTTACTGGGAGGCAAACTATCAACAACCACAATACTAGATAGATATAATACGAAATTTCATTGCGTATTTAATGATATTCATTTGGCATTGTAGTATTGATACTTTTTTCTGTAAACTTGGTCAAACTTTTTGGCATTCGATTTCAACCAAATCCATTTGCCTTCTGTAAAAGCATGGAGGGAGTACTAACTATTCAATGCCGAGTTTTCCTCTTTTTATTCATAGGCTAGGTCTTTCAATGTGAAGTTTTCCTATGTGGAGGATACAAAGGATACAATTTGAATCAATTGTTCTTCTTTGAACAATCAACAGGGGGCGCGCAGGGTGGGGTGGGGTGGGGGGGGGGGGGACCTTCCCCACCTAAATATGTTACCACTCAAACATCACACGTACCATATTTACCAAGAGGTATAGCTGCCATGACTTACCAGTGCCCCTTTGTGAGATGTCTTTAAACCTAATGATCCATAGGGACAAATCGTGCACAAAGTTTCTAATAGTAGTTATCCTAGATTAGTGATCCTTATCATGGAAGGCTAGAGCATTTCTATAGTCCCAGATTTTCCAAAGAACTACAATGGAAACCGAGGGCCAGATGCTGGTATCAAGGCCTGGAGGTGACTGCATCTCCCAGATGAGCTTCATGGACGAGGGGGCAATGAGCCTGGGGTTCATCCATAATGAGCTGCCACGGGGCAGATAAGGGCAAGGTGTGTGGCATATTTGCCCTTTGTGTGTCATAGCGTCGTGAGTCGACGATGCACTACTTCCAATGTAGGTTTTCCTTGGAGTTCAACGAATCGCTAAATAGAATCCGTTTGATGTCAATTGTGGACATTTTTCGCACAAGTTTTAGGGACTTCAAGTGAAAGAAAACACAAGGGGACAATGAAAAGTGCCCTGTTCGTAGGAGTACTGCATATATATAGTCATCTTTCTGAGGTGCAGGGTGGGTGGACGTAATGGTAGAGGGGAAAAGTCGGGTGAGGCCGAGGGATTTTATATGTTGATAAAATTGTTTGAAAATAAATGGCAATATGGATCATTGTTTATCAAACATCAACTCCTACTCACATTGATTTCTACAAAATTTTCTAATTTGTTGGCACCTAAAAAGAAGACAACTCGCTAGACCGAGGCACATGCATGTGCAAACAAGACCCTAAAATTCCTCGTTCAGCCGTTGCCGGAACCTCCTAATGAACATATCAGCAGCTTGATCAATATCCTCCTCCATGTTGAACTCCAACCCTTCAACTTCTCGGTTTCTCTTGATCACATCCATGACCGATGGCTCATCGTCATCATCTTGATCACATGAATCAAGTACCACATCATCATCGTCAGTGTAACGACAATTCTCGTGGTCCTCGTTGAAGAGGGGATGCAGTGTTCGGTCAGCTGGAAAGCAATCATGACCATTATCTTGACCGAACATCGCCAAGCGATGAGAGAAATTGGCCTCAAATTCACTCTCATGGACGATAACCGGTCTCTTCTCGACCATGCCCAGCGCAAGAGCCTTGTGGCGGTCTGCTCTCTCCCAGTCGGCCACAATGAGCGTGTCGATCTTGCGGGAGACCACAGCAGCCGTAGCCATCCTACGACGCTGGAGCGAGGCAAGGATGAGAAACCTGGTGGTCTTGCTCTTGCACATCGCTGCAGCCTTCTTCAGGAGCTCAGGAGCTTTCCCGATCTTCATCTTTTGGTTCTGGAGATGGCCGAGCTGGTTATGAAAGGAAATAAGTAGCAAGCTATGGTGCCTCAGGCTTGCAATCAGGTAGGTTACTGGGATACAGAGATGAAATGAGGCATGGGCTTTAACCTGAGGCTCCAATGGTGTATTTATAGTCGGAAGCTGAGCATGCAATTAATATTGCAACCACCCCCGGCTCATGTCAAGATCAAGCTTTTGGTTCCTCGCGTGATAAAGCATGTGAAAGCAGCTAGCAATAGCATATATTGGAGAGAAAAAATAGGCATGTGGAGTGAGCACTACAAGAATGTTGACAGTGGAACTAAGCAAGGAACTTATGGGGAAGTATGTATTCCAATTAAGTCACAAAAGGCAGCTATCCCAGGGCTAGGATTGGCCCTGTTGGGTTGGGGTCCCAGACTGCCAATATCTCTCCTTTAATCAAGTGGTAAAGCTAGCTGATTGATGCCTTAGAATAGTTTGGCCCAAAGCAACCAGACCGGACAGCTTGCCTTGGCGGTCTCCGGCCGGCCGTGTGATCAAGGTTTTGGTTACCAGTCGAAATTTCAAGATTTCCCATGGTTACCGCGTATTTCCGTGCCCCTCGGTAAATCGCCATACCGAGCAAAAAATACCAGTTTTTTAAATTTTTTGAATTTAAACACTCGATTTACAGTAAAGTACGTAGGATATAATTAATGCCATTAGAGTTGGTTCTGGCATGTTCGTAGCAACCTAGTTCCTGTTTTGAGAGGTCTCTGGTTCGAATATTCGTTCATTCACTTATTTGAATTCAAAATTCAACTGTAAAATTCGCTCGAAATATTCTCGGTATTTCTCGATATTTGTCGGTAACCGTGGTAACCACATTTACCCGTCCCCCTCGGTAAAATTGCCTCATTCGGTAACCAAAACCTTGCGTGTGATTCATGCTCAGAATTCCAAAGATTGCAGCTACGCGTCTTTGATTTTTCTTCGTTTTCCCCGCTGCTTTGTGTTGCTGTACGTGAGATCTGCGTAGCTTTGCCTCTCCTCCGGCCGCTTTGTTGCTCACCCGTCAACTTGCACAAAGTAGAAGGGAGCAATCTCCATGATAGATCGATGGGAGCTTCCGTTTTTCTTTTCATGCATTCACAAGTCTCAAACACACCCGCAAAAAAAGAAAAAAAAAAGTCTCAATCACCATTATGGAGTTCTAGACATGGCGTACTGTGACGACAACCACATCAAGCCTCATGCATACATGGTGTTAGTGGTGTACATTGCTTTCCGGATTTTAACCATGGGAATATATTTTTGTTTTGCCGGGCACCGGCCATCTTGTGTGTTGGAATAGTGATGCTTGGAACACGCAAGGGGTGCTAATTGTCCCACCCTTTTGAATCCGGTGTTTTTGTCCTTGGCCCACAATTCGGTTACCGCTCGGCCGTATGTGTTTTTTGCCACCCCTCAATAAACACACGTAATGTAGAAAATATAACAAATATATTTGAATTTTTGAATTTGAACATTCACGTATAGATAAATTGAGCATCAAATGTATTTAAACTTGCATATTTGACTCCCAGCCTCGCATTTTTGTTATCTTTTTAGTATGGTATAATTCGAAAAAAGATTAAGCAGCCGCTGGGTTCCCAAAGGGCCACCTTGCAACATAGGTTCAACAGAGAGGCGACATCAGTGCTAAGTGCACAACTATATGTTTGTATATTGAAAATTCAACACCTCTCTAACAAAGTTAAAAAAATGCATCCAAATTTTGCTTGAAATCTTTTGATCGGGATATATCTGGATTTTTGCGGTTACTACCGTATTTTGGAATCCCGCTGCCCCTCTAGAAAAAAGTGGGATTAGGTAGCCAAAATCTTGGTCAGGAGAGAACGCATGTATTGCAAGGGTGAATTTATGCATCAGGTGCACCCATGCCTCTCTAGCTGGGAGAGACAAGAAATATTTTTTTGGAGAAGGAGGATTACCCCCGGTCTCTGCATCAAGAGTGATGCATGCGGCCGTATTATTAAGCGAGAAGAGATGGCCACAATCTCTTGACTTCCACAATGTTTACAAAAAGAATCTTGCATTTCATCAAAATAAAGCCACACTTTCAGCTTTGTTCGGATTTCGCCACGACCATGGGTATGGAGTTTGTGTTTTTTTTCCTTCTTTCTCGGGCTTACAAAATTAGTTTTACTAGACTGCTAAATGAGACAGAAACTCCTTTTGTGGGTGTTCATTCTGTATCTTTTATCAGTATGAAGCCTTCTACTAATTTGCTCTACTCTTCCAATGCGGGCAACTACTTAATTTAGTGTTATGATTCTTGGTTCGCAAGAGATACTAAGGGGCCGAGAGCCAAAGCTTAGCAAATACCTGCAATGTGGCGGGTCATACCCTCCAAGACTGGTTAGCAACATAGGTGTCCTTGTCAATAACGAGAACTTTGGAAGGGCGAGGTAGTGGGCAAGAAGATGGAGAAGACGTGGATTTTTAAAGCTCGGGTTTCTGGAAACCCCTTATCCTTATCTTCCAACATTGCTTTGAGATCCGCACTAGACAACTAACTTTTGGTACATCACATTTTTTCTTTTTTGTTTCTTCAAAATAAAACAACATATGAACTTCAAACTTTGTAAGACAGCAAAACATTCTAACTAGAATGTGGGAAAAAAACTTTCAATTTTTTTTGTCAAACATAAATATACGAAATTAGATTTCTTGTATTAAAAAATGTACTTTTCAGTATTTATATTGCATGAAAAATTCCGAAAGTTTTTTCCCACATTCTAGCAAGAATGTTTTGTTGAGCTGCCAAGTTTGAAGGTGATATGTTGTTCTATATGGGAGAAAAAAAAGACAAATGTACTCGCACGAATCGCGATGCAAAAATGAGTGGCTGGATAAGGGGGTGTCCCAAAGCCTATGCTCTACAACATGTTTACCCAAGAAGATGACGTTTGGTGGAAGCCGGCTAAGCAAAGTATAGGGGTGGGGGAGGGTGAGAGAGGACCGTTAGAGTTAGTTTCAGAAAAAGATTTGGAATCCAAAAAGATCATATGATGTTTTTTCTTTTCTTTGAGACACACTTACTGTTGGGAAACGTAGTAATTTCAAAAAATTTCCTACATACACGCAAGATCATGGTGATGACATAGCAACGAGAGGGGAGAGTGTTGTCCACGTACCCTCGTAGACCGTAAGCGGAAGCGTTATGACAACGCGGTTGATGTAGTCGTACGTCTTCACGATCTGACCGATCCAAGCACTGAACGTACGGCACCTCCGAGTTCAGCACACGTTCAACTCGATGACGATCCCCGGGCTCAGATCCAGCAAAGCTTCGGGGATGAGTTCCGTCAGCACGATGGCGTGGTGACGATGATGATGTTCTACCGGCGCAGGGCTTCACCTAAACTCCGCGACGATATGACCGAGGTGAAATATGGTGGAGGGGGGCACCGCACACGGCTAAGGAACGATCCATAGATCAACTTGTGTGTTGTTCCTAGAGGTGCCCCCTGCCCCCGTATATAAAGGAGCCAGGGGGAGGGGGTCGGCCGGCCAGGAGGGGCGCGCCAGGAGGAGTCCTTCTCCCACCGGGAGTAGGACTCCCCTCTTCCTTGTTGGAGTAGGAGAGAAGGAAAGAGGGGAGAGGGGAAAGGAAAAGAGGGCCGCACCCCTTGTCCAATTCGGACCAGAGGGGGGCTGCGCGCCTCCTTCCTTTCGGCCTCTCTCCTCTATTCCCGTATGGCCCAATAAGGCCCGTATACTCCCCGGCGAATTCCCGTAACTCTCCGGTACTCCGAAAAATACCCGGATCACTCGGAACCTTTCCGAACTCCGAATATAGTCGTCCAATATATCGATCTTTACGTCTCGACCATTTCGAGACTCCTCGTCATGTCCCCGATCTCATCCGGGACTCCGAACTCCTTCGGTACATCAAAACTCATAAACTCATAATAAAACTGTCATCGAAACCTTAAGCGTGCGGACCCTACGGGTTCGAGAACTATGTACACATGACCTAGAACTATTCTTGGTCAATAACCAATAGCGGAACCTGGATGCTCATATTGGCTCCTACATATTCTACGAAGATCTTTATCGGTCAAACCGCATAACAACATACGTTGTTCCCTTTGTCATCGGTATGTTACTTGCCCGAGATTCGATCGTCGGTATCCAATACCTAGTTCAATCTCGTTACCGGCAAGTCTCTTTACTCGTTACGTAATGCATCATTCCGTAACTAACTCATTAGCTACATTGCTTGCAAGGCTTATAGTGATGTGCATTACCGAGAGGGCCCAGAGATACCTCTCCGAAAATCGGAGTGACAAAACCTAATCTCGAAATACACCAACCCAACATGTACCTTTGGAGACACCTGTAGTACTCCTTTATAATCACCCAGTTACGTTGTGACGTTTGGTAGCACCCAAAGTGTTACTCCTGTAAACGGGAGTTGCATAATCTCATAGTTACAGGAACATGTATAAGTCATGAAGAAAGCAATAGCAATATACTAAACAATCAAGTGCTAGGCTAACGGAATGGGTCATGTCAATCACATCATTCTCCTAATGATGTGACCTCATTAATCAAATGACAACACATGTCTATGATTAGGAAACATAACCATCTTTGATTAATGAGCTAGTCAAGTAGAGGCATACTAGTGACTATATGTTTGTCTATGTATTCACACATGTATCATGTTTTCGGTTAATACAATTCTAGCATGAATAATAAACATTTATTATGAAATAAGGAAATAAATAATAACTTTATTATTGCCTCTAGGGCATATTTCCTTCACTTACAAGTACAAATTTTAATTACGAGGTGGGTATATCTATCAAAAACTTCTAACTTGTTGACACCCGCAAAATCTCATATCCTTGGGTATGGACACAAATGTCCCCGGCCTATCTACGTTATCGATCTCACTCTCATCACTGCGCTACCGTGCATGGTATATATGGAACACAACATCATAAGAAGCTCTCGTTCATCTGCTCACGGAACCTTCTGATGAACATTTCAGCAGCCAGGTCAATATCGTCATCCATATTGAATTCCAAATCAGCCTCCTGGTTGATCCTTATTGCATTCATCACCGAGGGCTCATCTCCGTCATCATCATCTCTGTCGTACTCGTCAGTGTAACAGAAATCGTCACCGTCGCTGAAGATGGGGTGCAGTGTCCAGTCAGGGCAGCCACCAACACCATCCTCTTGATCAAACAATGCTAAATGGTGGGACGGATCGACCATCGCACCGACTTGGTACTTCAGCTTCTCGACCTTGCGGAGCATGAGAGCCTTGTGGTAGTCCACTTTGGCACCCTTCTCCCAGTCGGCCACAATGAGGGCATGGATCCTGTGAGAAATGGCGCCAACTGTGGCCATCCTGCGACGGACCGCGGCGAGGACGAGGAGCCTAGCCGTGAAGACGCCGGTCTTGCTCTTGCACATAGCTGCTGCCTTCTTCAGGAGCGCCGGGGCCTTGCCGATCTTCATCTTTGTTGCTGAGAGGTGGTCAAACAGCTGCCTGTCAATGACAACAACTAATTAAGGAATCGTACTTTCTCAGGCTTTGCATGAGTAGATCACTGAGCTCTAGGGAGGGTCGGCCAAGCTGGTTTGAGAATTGAGAGGGTGATTGACCATGAGGCTCCTAAGGACCAAAGGGTGTATTTATAATCATGCCTCATGAACCGAGCGTGCAACTAAGAGTTCAGCTTAATTTGCTAATGCCAACTTTATTAGGTTGTCCAAAGCGTGTTAAATGAAGATAGCATTTGGAGAAAACAATTTGAGCATATGCATGTGTTGTAAGCACTACAAGAATGTTGAGTGGAAGTTAACTAAAGAAGCAAAGGAAAAGCTATAACAATGTGATATGCGCGCGGAGTGAAATGGAGAAAGTATTCCCATTAGGCCATAAAGTAATACAGTGGGATCCCACTGTCTGCCCTAAGCTATGTGTACGCATTAGGAGCAGCTTAATATTCTTGGCGGTCTTGGTTGCAGCGTGAAGATCAATCATCCTGCTCCATGCATGGCTTTTCCGGTTCTTTCTCGCCGCTTTGCCTTTGCTTCTCGATCCTCCCTGCAGCTGCACAGCCATGCTGGAGGTTGTCACTCAAACCATGTTGGAGTTAGAGACTTTGAGTGGCCTCAGAGAGCATGTGCTCCCCATGCGCTTCATTGTCGCGACAACAACCACATCAACAACGGGAACACAAAGTGCTTTCTAAGATTTGTAGCCTGTGGACAGGAAACGGCAACTGGTTGTGTCAGCACACCTTTCTCAAAAGAAGAATAAGAATTGGGCCCTCTCTTATTTGAAGGAAAAAACATATGAAATCTGTTCTACAGGAATCAAAAGTGACGATGCTCATCCTTTTGACTCCCAAGTATTCGCTACAGATACTATTTTTTATTGAAGACATTCAGATTAGTAGTGAAGTATCCAATGCTATCCTAAAAAATGAACACACTATCCTAGAAAACGAACACGCTATATGTTTGTGGACAGTGTCCGAACTCGTCTGCGGACATGATATTGGAGCAGGTCATCCAACCTTATTCTGCAATTCTCCACGTCTATTAACTTTTTTTAAGAAGAAACTATAGTTTAGTAGTTTTTTGTTTGACGGAAGGCCACTAATCAGGGAAAATTCGTAGCTTCCGCCAAATCTAGTCTCAAATGGTTTTCGCCACATGAAAAACCAAACGAAGCATTGAATAAGAAATGAAAAAAAGTGAAACAAAGCGATTAGTCGCTTCCGCCAATCATCAAACATGTTATCCGCAAATGCCAGACATGCTAATCACCCCCTTATTTTAGTAGGCGCCAGTCTTCTTCACCTGGCCGCATTGCATCAATATGGATCTCGAGCAAGAGTGAAAGAAATAAGACCGCGGAAGATCCTTAATAAAATTAAGGACATTCTCTGAAGGGTCGGTTCGGCGGTCACGGCAATAGGACCCATCCCTCAACGTCACGGACACGAGTAAACATGTCAATTATATTATTCAAATATGGCAATATTATCTGAACCAAAAGATAAACAAAAGGCCATCATATTCTCCTCTTTTTTTTGCAACTCATGGTTCACACATGGACAATGAGGCGAGTTGCAAATGCAATGACATAAAAAAAGTCGAAAGTTTGTTTTCCTTCCTTAGATGAACTGGTGCTTATATACATGACATATGAATGAAATTGAATATTCTATTGAATCTGTTGTTTATGTGATGCATGTCTGCAAAACATGGATGAATGTTTACATCATGCAGGTGTTGTGGATGAATTGGCGTGTTTTACTGTGTATGTATAACAATTTGATGCCTAATTCATATTAGATTTGTGTACGGGATATTGAAAAGAGCAGGGTTTGGTCTACCAATATTTTCAATACATTCGAGTTGAGCCTACATGGAGAGGACGCCGTGAATGACGTTTTTTAAGCGGGCATGCGGAGACAGCGCCTTGAGAGTTGTGCCTATCTGAGGGATTCTTAGCATGATAGATGAAGAAAAAGGGGGTACTTATTTCGTGAGCACTAAGCGCGGCAGGTACATAAATCACCACACACAGCTAATCATGGTCCAGCTAGCAGATTGGCGTTTGTGTAGTAGTGAAAAGAACATATGCATGTTACGGTATGAGCCGTCATTATTTAATTATAGTTTTGGCTCAAAAATTCTCTGAAAAGATCTAGAAAGAAACTTCATATTGAGACATTTCTTCTTTGTTGCCTAATTACGTATAGATGGTAAAACATAAAGGTATATATATACAGTACGAAAACTTTGGGTGCTAATGTGAAACAGTATTATTTTGTTCTTCATGTATTTTTCATTGTAGTAACATTTGTCATTCTGTACACGGAATTAATGTTTGTGTATTTCTTTAGATAAAGGGCGCTTTACTACTTTAAGGTTTAAAGATTACACCCGACCTCCGCATAGCTGAGATGCACATAGGCTTATCATGTCGGAGCTAAAAAAACAGGAATAAAGGCGAAATACAAGAAATTGAGTCTGCATGCCGCCTAAACTGTAGGAGGGTCAATCCTAAGATCATGTTGTCATCCATGTTGGGTAAAAATATCTCTTGCCGTGTGCTCCAAGCGTGTACACACCATGTTCAGTGGTATATAGCTCATACAAAGTGATATAATTTTGTACACAGAAAAAATGTATGTATAGCAATGCCATTTTGGACAAATATATGTATTAATACGAAATAATGGTCAGAACTACCTACTGTAGTCTTTGCGAACCATGTCTAAATATAGAAACATATATAAAAAACATAAAATCTAGACACGCAAGTGCGCAGATCACTTGGCGATGGGCGACGGGCGTGGCGATGGGCATGAGTCTCCGCCACTGCCGATCCAGCCGGAGCCACCGCCGCCGCTCCCGCCGGTCGATGGCGAGGGCTTGGGGGCCGACGGAGGGGGGCTTTCACCGCCGCCGATCCGCCTGGCTGACCCGCCTCGCGGAGATTCGCCTCCACCTCGGTCGCCGCTGCAGTTGTCGCCGGATCTGCCTCTTCCTCTGGATGAGATGCGGCCGGCACTCGTGGTGGATCCCGTGGCGGCGCTCGATCTGCCCCCTTCCTCGGCTTCTCGTCGAGATCCCTCGACGGAGGATAGGATCGGGGGTTTTTGAATCCTACGAAATGGTATGTGCGTTTTGAAGATGCTTGAGAGGTGGGGCGATGGATCAATGGCCTGATCTACTCGCACCCATCTCGTTGGATGACGATCCGAGATTGAAGGAGAAATTTTGGCCGGACGACATCTCAACGTTGACGAAGATCTTGCTGTCGGTAAGCGTTTGTCAATTGATATTTTCCATATCGTGGTTCTTGAGTGTGTGCAGGTGACCATGGAGTGCGAAGAACAATCTGTCGTAGTTGATCTTACAGAGGACGCAGACGGACCAAAGCCTGCGCAGCGGTTTGGGGGACGTTTCTGGATTCTTGCTGATGAGGATGAAGACGATGATGATCTGCCGGAAACGACAGATCGGCCGCCATCTACGCTTGGCTTAGTAACATCTATCCCCGTGACTAAACCTATGGTGAGCTGCAAGAAATCGTTTTTGATCGGTACTCCGGTTCCTTCGCAGAAGTCGAAAGTGAAACCATGGAGTGGACCGTTGCCGAAGGTGGAGCCGTCGGCTATCACCTTGTCCGACTTTTTTCGTCCCGAGTGCAGGACGAGAGTGACTAGGAGAAAGAAATAGGGTGGTCGGATGGTGTCGCAGCGATCGCTGGCGGTGGCCGGTGCGCGTGATATTCGGGCGGCCAGAATTGCGCGTTTGAATTCGCTTTTGGGCACTGATGGGCCGCAAGCGATCGATGGCGCCGTGGGCTTGGCTAGTACTGGGCTAGAGGCCCAGGGGCCTGGCCAGGCCTGCGTTGCGGCGGGTGTGGGCGACGTGCATGTGGTGGCCTCGGGTCGGTCGCCCCCGCATGCACGATCTCCCTCCTCCTCTCACCTCGTTCCTGCTAGGTTTCGCTGTCGCGGGAGGCCTGGTTTTCCATCGGCGTCCTTGCGCCGTCTTGCTCCGGGGATCACCGGCGTTGGCCGCCGCCTGCCACCTGGACCTCGTCCGCCTGCGATGCCGCCAAAGCCGCCTCCGCCGTGGGTCGCGCCGGCAGTGAGGAACCCGACCGGGGCCGCTGAGGTCTCCGTTGCTCTGGCTGCGGCTGTTGCCGCACCGGTTCCCGCGCGGGCAGCGCCTCCGCCTCGGGGGGCTCCGCCACCGCCTCGGGTGGTGCCTCCGCCTCGGGTGGTTCCGCCGCCGCCTCGGGTGGCGCCTCCTTCGCCATCGGCTAGGGTGGTCCTTCCCCAGCCACCAAGGGCTGCGCCTCCTCCTCAACCCCAGCCTAGGGCAGCGCCGCCGCCGCCGTCCCAACGGCCGTGGCCGAGGCAGATGGCGGGTGGTCGCGGTGGCTCGGGCCAAGGCTCGATTGGTCACGGGGCGAGTCCGTCTGCGGGAGATGAGCGTAACCCTCCGCGCGGTCAGTGGGGCGATGATGGATATGATGCTTACGGTTCTGGTCTGCATTGGGGCTCTTCGTCTACCAGAGGTGGCCGTGGCTATGCTTGGGTGGACAATGGCAATGCCAACAAGGGTTTCCAAGGACCGCCTGACAACTTTGTGGAGGGTGCGGTTGGCCCTAATAACCGCTCTTTTCGGGGTCGCTTCCGCAGAGGTCGGGGCGGGAACCAGCGTCACCCTCCACCAAGGCAGCCGAAGACTTCTGCTAAGCCGGAGGTAGCTGATGGTGGATCGGCTCTACAGTAGGTGGCAGTGGAGATGGTTCAAGCACTGGCTGCAGTCACGTTGCCGGTGCCCATGCAGACTGGAGATTCTGCTTCTGAGCAAGGTACGAAGAAGTCCGAGGTTGACAAGGTGTCCAAGTCGGCAGCTAAAAAGAAGAAGCTAACCTGTTTCCGTTGTGGTGAACCGGGACACTTTTTGGTTGAATGCACTGCGGAGTTATGTGACTTGTGCCGGAAACCTAAACATACAGTTGCCGAGTGTCCTCTTATGTTGGGGCCTAAACCTTCCGTACAGATATACGGGGTTTGCTGCTCGGATTGGATGTTTTTCGAGTCTCCCAGTGTGGAACCCTTGGCACCCGCGGTGGAGACCTCCTTCCTCGGTGTGGTGAAGGTGGTTCATGGACCGTTGACCGAGGCGCAGATCATTCAGTAGTTGAGGGAGCTTGCTCCGGGTAATTTTCAGTGGTCGTTGCTCAAGCTCACAGATACAACTTATAAAGTAGGTTTCCCGTCTAAGGAGGATCAGCTGAGAATCCTCAAGTTCAGTATGAGCAGGGTCACGGGCAGTAGTTTCATGTTGCAATTTGATGAGTGGAAAAAGAAGGAGCAGCAGGGCACGCTGTTATCTCAGATTCGGGTTCGTTTCTCTGGGGCGCCATCTGCTCCCCTGGACAGCTTTTTGATGACGTGGAGCCTGGGTTCTTTGATTGGCAAGACTGAGAAGGTGGATATGCAGTTCACACGTGCTCACGGGGTGGCGCGTTTACTTGTTAGTGTTGCTCACATTGAGTTCCTGCCAGACGTGGTTCCTTGGACGCATGAAGGCGTTCTGTATCAGTTGGATGTTGAGTATGAGGATCCTAACCTTTTCAGTGAGTTTGAGGATGATAATCCCATGGACACCTCTGAGGGAGGAGGTGCTTCGGGGAACCAGGATGATACTGCTAAGAGTGATGATGATAAGGCCAAGGGGCCTTCGGGTCCGTCTGATTCTGGTGACACTGCTCCTGTTGGGTCAACTAGTGTGGTCCCGACGAGCACTTTGCAACTTGGTTCCTTGGGGGCGTTCTCGGCTCCGCCTAGGCTTTGGTGCGACCGAGTTGATCCTGTGAGCCCTGTGGCGAGTCCGTACGTGACGAAGCCTGTTGAGGTGGGAGGTGCCGAGGGGCAGGAGGCCCCTCCCTCTTCTCTTACCTTTCCCCCGACTACAGTGGACGTGGCTGCGATGGTGGTCTCGGTTGGAGGTGATGGGCAGGAGGCCCGGCGCTCCGAGTTGCCGTCGCCGTCGGCGCCGAGGGCGAACTCGGCGTTCCCTCCCTTGAGGTCGGCTGCTTGCGGAGGGGTGGGCATGCAAAAGGCCGCCGTATCCCCTCTTGCCAGGACGCGTTCGGCTTCGAAGGGCGGGTCAGGTGGCGTGGCCGTTTTATCGCCACACTCCCCGGATCACCCTAGGCTGGTCTCGCCGGTCTCGTCTTTCGGCGGGACTTTTGTGGACAGGTTGCGGGAGTTGTCGTCGTCTTGTGGTGCTGCTCCGGTGGTCCCGGCCCAGGTTACCGCTGTTGGGGGACGGGCAGGAGGCCTTTCCCCTAGCAGAGCTTCACGCGAGGAGGTCATCGCCTTTGGTGGGATCCCGGATCCTGTCTCTGAGGGGAGGCGGATCAGCGGGAGGCTGCAGGAGCAGCTGGACGTTGATGGCATGCAGCTGAGGTGTGCTATGAGGGCGGCCAAGCTGCGTGACGTCGAGATCTCCACTGGTATGTCTGTTAATAAATCGAATTCAATTATGCATTTTACCAATGATGAGATTGTTCACAATGCAAACCAACTAGGAGTATCACTTGGTAATAATGATATAGAGATCTCTAGGTCTGTTAATGACATTCTTGATTTGGAAGCTGAACGAGCGTTAGAAATGATTCATCACATAGTTGTCGTTGAGCCTATGAATGAGTCGGAGATTGATGCGCTTGGAGTTAGGGCTCTTGATGGTTTGTGTGCTGATCTTGACCCTGCGTTACCGGAGACGGAGGAGGACGAGGGGTATGCCTATCCTGAGACCTCTAACCATGCAGATGAGTCTTTGGTGATTGCGACAGAGCCTGAGTGTGGTGACTGATCTGATGATTGCATTAAGCCTAAACGGACTTGGAAACGGAAGGTTTATCCAGTGTTGGCTGTGCGTAGAAGTGCTAGGATCTGTACCTCTAAAAAATTTCATGATGAAATATGAGAGGCATTTTCTGGAATAGCAGAGGTCTTAAAGACTTGGCTAAAAGAAGGTTTCTAGCGGATGCTTCTCTTGAACATCATTTGGATTTTATTGCTTTGTCTGAGACTGTAAGAGGCAACTTCACTCCACAATTTCTTAGCACTTTATCTGGGGGGGGGGTAGATTTCGACTGGCATTGCCTCCCCCCTCGAGGAAGATCCGGTGGGGTTTTACTTGGGGTTAAGTGTGAAACATTGGAAGTTTGGATTGTAGTTTTGGGAGAGTTTGCGAAAAAGTTTCGGGTCAGAACTAAGGCCGATGGATTTTATTGGGCTTTGTTCACGGTTTACGGAGCCGCGCAACCAGAACTCAAGCCAGATTTCTTGGCCGATCTGGTCCGTGTCTGCGGTAATGAGCAGCTCCCTGTCTTAGTGGGGGGTGATTTCAACATTATTCGAAGAAGGGAGGAAAAGAATAATGAGATTTTTTATGGCAGATGGTCATTTATGTTCAGTACTATCATTGAAATCTTGGATCTCAGAGAGATAGAGCTCTCGGGTAGGAAATTTACTTGGGCTAACTCATTACTGATACCAACTTTTGAGAAGCTTGACCGTGTTTTAGCTAGTGTCGAATGGGAACAGAAGTTTCCCCTGGTAACAGTGCAGGCGTTGACACGAGGTATCTCGGATCACACACCGCTACTTGTTGACTCGGGGGCTCAAACTCATGTGGGTAACAAGAATATTTTCTCGTTTGAACTTGCATGGTTTGAAAGAGAAGGATTCCTCGAGTTGTTAGCTAGAGAGTGGGCTAAAGACTCGGGAGGAAGGTCACCCATTGAGCGTTGGCAATGCAAGATTCGTCATCTTCGAAGGTTCCTTCGTGGATGGGCTAAGCATACGCATGGGATATATAAGGCGGAGAAGGAGCGACTCCTCCTACTTATTCAGACCCTAGAAGTAAAAGCTGAAACTTATATCTTAGGTACCAGTGAGCTGGAAACTAAGATGGAGGCTGAGTTGCGGCAGAAAGAGCTTCTCCGTGAGGAGGAATTGAAGTGGGCATTTGATACGTGTCCAACGTATCTACTTTTCCAAATACTTTTGCCCTTGTTTTGGACTCTAACTTGCATGATTTGAATGAAACAAACCCGGACTGACGCTGTTTTCAGCAGAACTTCCATGATGTTGTTTTATGTGTAGAAAAGAAAAGTTCTCGGAATGTCCTGGAAATCTACGGAGGCACTTTTCAGAATTAATAAGAATTTTTGGCAAAAGAATCAAGGCCAGGGGGCCCACGGGCTGTCCACGAGACAGGCCCCCCCTAGGGCGCGCCCTCCTATCTCGTGGGCCCCCTGGACCTCCTCCGACCTCAACTCCAACTCCATATATACCGTCTCGGGGAGAAAAAAATCAAGGAGAAAGTTTCATCACGTTTCACGACACGGAGACGCTGCCAAGCCCTAATCTCTCTTGGGAGGGCTGATCTGGAGTCCGTTCGGGGCTCTGGAGAGGGCGATTCATCGCTGTCGTCATCATCAACCATCCTCCATCACCAATTTCATGATGCTCACCGCCGTGCGTGAGTAATTCCATCGTAGGCTTGCTGGATGGTGATGGCTTGGATGATATTTACCATGTAATCAAGTTAGTTTTGTTAGGGTTTGATCCCTAGTATCCACTATGTTCTGAGATTGATGTTGCTATGACTTTGCTATGCTTAATGCTTGTCACTAGGGCCCGAGTGCCATGATTTCAGATCTGAACCTATTATGTTTTCATGAATATATGTGTGTTCTTGATCCTATCTTGCAAGTCTATAGTCACCTATTATGTGTTATGATCCGACAACCCCGAAGTGACAATAATCGGGATACTTCTCGGTGATGACCGTAGTTTGAGGAGTTCATGTACTCACTATGTGTTAATGCTTTGGTCCTGTTCTTTATTGAAAGAAGGCCTTAATATCCCTTAGTTTCTGCTAGGACCCCGCTGCAACGGGAGGGTAGGACAAAAGATGCCATGCAAGTTCTTTTCCATAAGCACGTATGACTATTTACGGAATACATGCCTACATTATATTGATGAATTGGAGCTAGCTTTATATCGCCCTATGTTCTAACTATTGCACGAGGAATCACATCCGGCATAATTATTCATCACTGATCCATTGCCTATGAGCTTTTCACATATTGTTCTTCGCTTATTTACTTTTCCGTTGCTACTGTTACAACTACTACAAAAACCCAAAAACATTTACCTTTACTGTTGCTAATGTTACCATTACTGTCATACCACTTTTGCTACTAAATAATTTGCTGCAGATACTAAGTTATCCAGGTGTGGTTGAATTGACAACTCAACTGCTAATACTCAAGAATATTCTTTGGCTCCCCTTGTGTCGAATCAATAAATTTGGGTTGTACTTCACCCTCGAAAGCTGTTGCGATCCCCTACACTTGTGGGTTATCAAGACTAATTTCTGGCGCCGTTGCTGGGGAGCATAGCTCTATTCTCTGAGTCACTTGGGATTTATATCTGTTGATCACTATGAAGAACTTGAAAGGCGATCAAACTACTATTTTGCCCTCAACTACGAGGGGAGGTAAGGAACTGCCATCTAGCCTTGCACTAGATTCTCCTTCCGTTATTAGTAAGCTTGCGACACCTAAACCTACTACTTCTATGAATTCTGATATGTCGCATGTTATTCATGATGCCACTTCTGCTATGCATGATGAAACTACTTCCATGCGTGATACTACTTTGCCATCAGGTGAATTTCTTGATTAACAACTTGCTAGATTTAGGGGGAATGAAATTACTAAAGATCCTATTACTGATGATAGTGATGATGAAGCCCCCCCCCCAATGATTATGTTTTACGTTTTGTTCCTAAGGGTTATGTTATGAATGAAAAAGCTACTATGGAAATTCTTGCTTGCAATGATAGAAATGATCTTAAGAAATTATTAGCTAAATGGAAGCAGCGGTCTCTTAATGCTAGAATGAAACCCGATCCTGCTTTTGCTACTTCACCTATCTGTGTTACTGATAAGAATTATGAATTCTCTGTTGATCCTGATATTATTACTTTAGTTGAATCTGATCCTTTTTATGGCCTTGAATCTGAAACTGTTGTGGCACATCTTACCAAGTTGAATGATATAGCCACCCAATTTACTCATGATGAGAAGTCTCGCTATTTATATATCCTTAAGATATTTCCGTTCTCATTAAATTGCGATGCTAAGACTTGGTATAATTCTCTTGCTCCTGGTTGTGTGCGTAGTCCCCAGGATATGATTTATTACTTCTCTGCTAAATATTTTCCTGCTCATAAAGAAACAAGCTGCCTTGCGGGAAATATATAATTTTGTGCAAATCAAAGAAGAGAGTCTCCCACAAGCTTGGGGGAGGCTTCTCCGGTTACTTAATGCTTTGCCTGATCATCCTCTTAGGAAAAATGAAATACTTGATATCTTTTATAATGGACTAACCGATGCTTCCAAGGACTACTTGGATAGTTGTGCTGGTTGTGTTTTCAGGGAAAGAACAGTCGACGAAGCTGAAATACTATTGAATAATATGTTGACTAATGAAAATAATTGGACTCTTCCCGAGCCAGTTCCTGAAGTAATTCCTGAACCAATTGAGCCAACTCCTGAGCCTATTCCTAAACCCACTCCGAAGAAGAGAGGTGTTTTATTTCTCAGTCCTGAAGATATGCAAGAGGCAAAGAAATCAATGAAAGAAAAAGGTATTAAAGCAGAAGATGTTAAGAATTTACCTCCTATTGAAGAAATACATGGTCTAAATATACCGCCTGAAGAACTACATTGTCTTGATAACCCGACACAGGTAGTGAAGGTAAATTCTCTCTATAGATATGATAAAGTGGAAATACCCTCTACTAAATTTCATAGCCCATGCTTAGATGAATTTGATGACTTTATGGCTAGACAAGAAAGTTTTAATGCTTATGTTGGTAGAGAGTTAAAGAATAATGCTTTCGAGATAGGACGCGTAGATGATAATCTGGCTAGAGTTAAAGATGAACTTCACCGCGTTAGCAAATATGCTTCAATGGTTGCTACTCAAGCTGAGCAAGTACTCAAAGCTCAAAATGATTTGCTTGATGAATTAAATAATAAAAATGACTTTGCTGTTAGAGTGGCTACTAGAACTGGTAGAATGACTCAGGAACCTGTGTATCCTGAAGGCCACCCTAAGAGAATCGAGCAAGATTCTCAGAGAAATAATTTAGAGGCACCTAATTCTTCTAAGAAGAAGAAAAAGAAAGACGATAGAATCTTGGATGCTTCTGATGAACCTACTATAGACACACCCGAGAATCCCAATGATATTTCTATTTCTGATGCTGAAAAGCAATCAGGTGATGAACATGAACCTAGTGATAATGTCAATGATAATGTTCATGCTGATGCTCAACCTAGCAAAGACAATGACATAGAGATTGAACCTGCTATTGATCTTGATAACCCACAATCAAAGAATCAACGTTATGATAAGAGAGATTTTGTTGCTAGGAAGCACGGTAAAGAAAGAGAACCATGGGTTCAGAAACCCATGCCCTTTCCTCCTAAACCATCCAAGTCAAAGGATGATGAGGATTTTGAGCGCTTTGCTGAAATGATTAGACCTATTTTCTTATGTATGCGCTTAACTGATATGCTTAAAGTAAATCCTTATGCTAAATATATGAAGGATATCATCACAAATAAAAGAAAGATACCGAAAGCTGAAATTTCCACCATGCTTGCTAATTACACTTTTAAGGGTGGAATACGAAAGAAACTTGGAGATCCGGGTGTACCAACTATACCATGCTCTATTAAAAGAAATTATGTTAGAACTGCTTTATGTGATCTTGGAGCCGGTGTTAGTGTTATGTCTCTCTCTTTATATCGTAGACTTGAATTGAATAAGTTGACACCTACTAAAATATCCTTCCAAATGGCCAATAAATCAACTGCTATACATGTCGGTATTTGTGAGGATGTGCCTGTTGTGGTTGCAAATGTCACTATCTTAACGGACTTTGTTATTCTTGATATTCCCGAGGACGATAGTATGTCTATTATCCTTGGTAGACCTTTTCTTAATACTGCAAGGGCTGTTATTGATTGCAACAAAGGCAATGTCACTTTTCATGTTAACGGTAATGAGCATACGGTACACTTTCTGAGGAAACAATCTCAAGTTCATAGTGTCAATTCTATTGAAAAAGTTCCAACTATCATTTTTGGAGATTTTGAATTTCCTCTCCCTACTGTCAAGAAAAAGTATGATATTCTTATTGTTGGGGATTTTCATATCCTCGTTGAGGTAGCTTAGTGTTATTCGAAATTTCTCCGGCTCCGTGTTATTCGGAATGAGTTTGTTAACAAGACGTGATCAACCTTGTTAGTGGATTCATTTTGATGATCACGAGATGGATGAAACTAGAAGGCATAACCTTCTGTACTCTCTTTTTACTTTCTGTTATTTAGAATAAATAAATCAAAAATAATATTATCTGTCTGTTTTCTGATTTATCCATGCATTAAAAAATAGTCCGAAAATAAAAGTGCTCCAAATGCCCTACAAATTTAGTATGATTTTTTCTAGAATATTTGAGGATTTTAGGCACTGAAAAAAGTACAGGAGGGCCAAGCACCAGGCCACGAGAGAGGAGGGCGCCCCCCTGTAGGGCGCCCCCCTGTCTCGTGCCCCTGGTGGCTCCCCTCCACTTATGCCAACACCCACACACTTCATCTTCTACCTAAAAAGATCCCCATCCAGCTCAAGCCCGAGTTCTAGCTCGTTTTGCTGCGATTTTCAATCTCTTAGCTCAAAGGTCGAATCACAAAACTGCTTTGGGAGATTGTTGCTTGGTATGTGACTCTTCCGTTGGTCCAATTAGTTTTTGTTCTGGTGCTTTATTCATTGCAACTTTTTGCTGCATAGGTGACCATGTTCTTGAGCTTGCACGTTAAATGTTAGAGGTCCCAAGAAATTCCAATGCATGATATAGGCTCTAGGCACTTGTAGGAGTAGTTGCTATCAATCTTGTTTAGTTTTATCCACTTCTATTTTGAAGTTACTAAAATTTCAGAATCTTTCAGAAAATGTTAAGGAGGTTCTTTAAAGGCTCTTCTAGCCAAAGCTCTAAGGAAAAACTAGACAAAGAGAAGGAAAAACCCAAGTATAATCTTCCTCGCTTAGCGGAAGTACAGTCATGTGAATGGCCATGTGAGGATTTCTTGAAGGAAGCCGGAATCCATGAAGAATTTTATGCTTTAATCGGGACTGCAGGCCTCACCGGTTTCATGAACGACCGAATCGATCAGTATCTCTTACTTACCAATACTTTCATGCAAAACTTTTATTATTATCCTAAGAAGTCACCGCCTGCAGTTTCATTTCATTTATATGATGAAT
This sequence comes from Triticum aestivum, assembly GCF_018294505.1. NCBI lineage: Eukaryota > Viridiplantae > Streptophyta > Magnoliopsida > Poales > Poaceae > Triticum > Triticum aestivum. The sequence goes on along the minus strand of NC_057807.1, from coordinate 481,382,496 downwards.
TCAAAGAAATGTCTTTACGTCATTTTTGCGTGGTATGTAGGATACCTTATGAGGGAGAATTAGAGGAACCCCATCGTGAAGATGTGGATGGCTTCATTAAAACTATTGTTGTAGAAGAGCCAAAGAAGGGCTCTGAGGCAAACGTCTCTAGCATACACTTTCCTGTTTTACGCTACTTTTCCATATTTGCTAGTAGATGCTTGATTGGTCGTGGGAATAGTGAAAATTTGAGCGTTCCAGATATTATTATTCTTCAACATGCTTTGCTGGGAGACAATACTTTTAGTATGGGTGCCGTCGTTGCTAAACGGCTAGCCCTGAATCATACAAAAGGCCCCATATTTGGAGGTATCTATGCTGCACGTCTTGCTGAACATTTTCAGATACCCATTAAGCACCTTGAGGAGGAGGAGACAAAATTACCTCCTCACATTTTAGATTACAAGAGCATGGTAGCACACAAGTTTATCATTGACAACGAAGAAAAGATGCTCTTCTATAACCTTAGATTTAATAAGAAACACATTGAGATTATTATTTTGCCTGCGCCTCTGTTGTTCGATTCGCTTGCAGAAAACTTCCTCGTCACCCCGAAAGAGGTGAACAATCATCGAGTACAAGCTTTCACTCCAGAGCCTGAACCTGAACTGGAACCTGAGCTGGACCCTTATCGTGCATTATCTATCCAGTGGGATCCGGAGATGACCAGCCAGTGGTATCCTGATTACACCTCCCACTACACCGGGGAGAGTAGGGGTGGTCCTTGGTATTAGACCAACTTAGGCCAAAAGCCTAAGCTTGAGGGAGTACGTATTCTCACCGACTTTACATTCATGTTCACACACTAGTCATCGGTGCTCATACTCTTTCATTGTATTATCGATGCTAGTTTAAATTTCTTATTCTAAGTTTTCTTCTTGTGTGTTTGTTAAACCTTAAGAAAAACCAAAAAAAATAGTTAGTTTAATTCCCTTGCTTGTAGTAGGAATTAAAATGAAAACCCAAAAATATTTCTCGTTCTTCTTTTACTTGTTGGGAGCTTTCCTGTGTAAATAGTTTTATTTTCTTTTCTTTCTTTTGGGGGTCGAGAAGACCATATTGAAAATGCTTAGTGGCTCTTATATGCATGATTGATTATTTATATTTAGAGACCATATTACTTGTCTTCTCTCTTGAGTTGAATGCTTGCAGATTCCAGCTTAGTCCAATGCACGTGCACTCTTATTATTATACACATCGTTCGGCCGTGCGAGTGAAAGGCAATAATGATGATATATGATGGACTTATTGGGATGAGAAAAGCTGGTATGAACTCGACCTCTCTTGTTTTTGTAAATATGATGATTCATCGTTCCCGAGTCAGCTATTATGAAGTAAACATATTTGCAATGACATTTAGAGATTATAGTTGCTTGTGCCATGCTTGATTAGCTATGAGTTATAATGGTTTACCTTGCGTGCCAACATGCTATTAGAATGATTATGATGTGATATGATGGGATGGTATCCTCCTTTAAATGAATTGAGTGACTCGACTTGGCACATGTTCACACATGTAGTTGAAACAAATCAACATAACCTTCACGATATTTATGTTCATGGTGGATTATATCCTACTCATGCTTGTATTCGGTGTGAATTAATTTTAATGCATGCTTACGACTGTTGTCGCTCTCTTAGTTGGTCGCTTCCCAGTCTTTTGCTAGCCTTCACCTGTATTAAGCGGGAATACTGCTTGTGCATCCGAACTCCTTAAACCCAAAAGTTGTTCCATATGAGTCCACCATACCTTCCTATATGCGGTATCTACTTGCCGTTCCAAGTAAATTTGTATGTGACAAACTCCAAACCTTCAAATGAAATTCTGTTTTGTATGCTCGAGCAGCTCATGTTACAACTAGGGCTGCCTATATCTTCCATGCTAGGTGGGCTATTCTCACGAGGAGTGGACTCCGCTCTTCATTCACGAGAAAGGGCCGGTAACCGGGATGCCCAGTCCCATGATCCAAAAAGATCAAAGCAAATCAAAATAATTAAACAAAACTCCCCCAGGGCTGTTGTATGTTGGAGGCACTCATTGTTTCGAGCAAGCCATGGATTGATGCTTGTTGGTGGTTAGGGAGTATAAACCTTTACCATTCTGTTTGGGAACTGCCTATAATGCATGTAGTATGGAAGATACAACCATCTCATAGTTGTTGCGTTGACAGCGAAAGTATGCCGCTCAAAATGTTATTCAATCTCTATTTTAAAATCGAGCTCTGGCACCTCTACAAATCCCTGCTTCCCTCTGCGAAGGGCCTATCTATTTACTTTTATGTTGAGTCATCACCCTTCTTATTAAAAGCACCTGCTGGAGAGCACACTGTCATTTGCATTCATTATTATTGCACTACTAGGAAAATGCTTATAGGTAGACATTTAGCAGTAGCGTTAGTTAGATACCCATCGCTACTGCTATTTAGCAGTAGCGCCGGCCAGCACAAGCGCTACAAGTGCATGTTAGCAGTAGCGCTAGATTTCACAGCCAGCGCTACTGCTAATGGGCCACGCTCTCGGGCCCCCGTTGTAGCTTTAGCTATAGCGCTGGGCCGCCTACCCCATGCTGCCGCTAAGCCCACCTCTCTGCTTCCCCCCGCGCCGGCCCGTGCACCACCCCTCCCCTCACTCACACTCACACGCTCACACCAGATCGAATCACAGTCGTCCTCTGACCCGTCTGCCGCCCCCGCGTCCTACTCCGGCCGACCTCCCCGGCGCCGGCCCTCCTCCCCTTCCGGCGGCCCCCCCGCACCGGCCCTCCTCCCCTGCCAGCCGCCTCCCCCCCCCCCGCACTGGCCATCCCCCCCCCCCCCGCCTGTCGCCCCCCCGCACCGGCCCTCCTCCACCGAGAGGTATACTCCTCCCTCCCTCCCTAGTTATAGTTATTAGAGAGTAGTTAATTTTTAGGTGTCTTAGTTGAATTTGTAGGTGTTTTAGGTAAATAATGTAGGTCCTTTAATTGAATTTTTAGGTGTTTTAGTTAAATTTGTAGGTGTTTTAGTTAAAAAGGTAGGTTCTTAGAATAATGTAGGTGCTCTTAGAATAATGTTGAATTTGTTTTAGGTGTTTTAGTTGTTTTAGGTGTAGTTAATAGAATATTAGGTGGTTTAGTTGTTTTAGGTATTGTTAACAGAATTTTAGGTGTTTTAGTTGTTTTAGGTGTAGTTAACAGAATTCCTGATATTTTTTTAGTTAAAGCAATTGTTGTTATTTTTTTAATTAAAGCAATTTTTCCTATTTTATGCAAATTTGCAGTGGACATGTCATATTTTGAACATGTCACATTTTGGACAATGTCATATTTTTCCGAGTGGCCTATGTTTTGCCAGAAATGTCGATTTGTTTATGTCCTGGCAAATTTCGGGCGCTCGATTGGTCCTGTTTTTAGCAAAGGGCATGTCAAATTTTGCTAAGTGTTTATTAATTTTGTTTTAATAATTAAGCATTTTGTTCTCGATATCGATGATGCCTATCCCGCATCCTCGTCGTCGACTCGGCGGAGGACTCCTGCTTGAGCCGAGGGGCCATGTCCGGGACTGGGCTCCGCCGGGCTCCGCCGGGCTGGTACTGGGTTGTGCTACCTTCTAGTGAACTCAACTTAGTGAGGAGCCAGCCCGTCATCGACCCAGAGCTTCTTTGGTGGCGGTCACGTCGGCCTGCATCGGTGGAGAGGCTTCAGTCCCCCGCGCAGGTGGTTCAACACCATGTCATGGAGGAGAACGCGCACGTCCAACGCTACTTGGTTGCGTTGGCGAACGGCCGGTTCTCCAATACCTGGCAGATTACTTGGGGATCTCACCGGAGCTATGATCCGGTGATGGTTCCTTCTCTTTGGGTGTCCACCGCGGCCCACTGAACCTAGAGGAGCTATTATTCGAGATGTATTAGTCTTATTGATGATCTTTGCTACAAACTACTATATATGTATTCGATGATGGATTATTAATTACCTATTAGTTATTTGCTTATTGAATGCAAAAGATGAGCGTGGTTTGTGCTACAAACTACTACATATGTATTCATGATGGATTATTAGTTACCTATTAGGAAATTTCTGACAACGAAAGGGAATTCGCTATGTGCGATTACTGTGAAGATAAGCGCGGTATGTGCGACAGGCCTCACCTGGTAGAAGGTCGGCGCTTCAGCATCAAGCTCCAAGATACCTTCGATGTTGATACGGTACGCAACAATGACAAGTTATTTATGTTATTTTTGCACGACTTCTCTGCTTCTTCAACGTGTAATTTCCGTCTTTTACAATTCGACTAGCTTATCCCATGCCATGCAAGACGCTATGTCTTGGAGAAGATGGGTTTTGAAGATCATGAAAGCATGGAGACAAAGATAATTCAACTAAGGACCCATCATGGTTATGATTTTGCTGTAAAACTATACAATTCTGTGAACTCATCCAATTTTGGTTGCCCGAATTGGGAAGCCCTTTCCAAGGCGTATGATTTTCATGAGGGTATGCTTCTCACCTTCGATCTTGGTGATCCTGACATCGACAAAAATGATATGACCATTTGGGTCCTTGTTGACACGCTTCCAGTTCTACCGCTGTGTGAGTTTCTTAAACATATTTACTAAGTAATTTATATTGTTAATTTCAAAATATTTGACAGCTTATTTCCATTGACAGCTTATTTTCATTCTTCAAAAAATGTACGGAAGATGGTAGACAGAACCTACTACTACAATGATGAAGCACAATTAACTTATAAGGAGAAAGATGGTCTTATCACTTTTTTTACTGATCTTGAGAATTACAATAGCTATTATCGAATTCCTCAAAATTATGGTCCATATGTGCCACTAGTGCACGCGGTGTGCTACGGTAACATCAATGGAGATATCATGGTAAGATTTTCTACTATTACGACATCCGTGCATCTTTGAACATTGCTAACTACATTGCTAACTACAAAGTTATTACTATGTTTTTGAACAGAAAATCCCGATGGATTGTGTGCCTCATCTGATGTTGCCAAGAGGTCGCGTTGAAGTTATGAGCTTACGGCCACCACGGCCAGGTCAGCCACAGTATCCACATCACTCCTGTCCATACCGGATTTCTAAAAGCGAGGAAGCCATGATAATAAATGATTGGAAAAAATGTTTCAACCATCGTAGAGAGCTACTTGGAAGCAACATTGTGCGTAGGCCAAGACTTGGAGACAGGATGATCTCCGTTCTTCATTATGGAGAGTTCAGTTTCCTTAATGAAGAGTCAATGCCTATCTTGTTTTATGATATTTTACCTAAGAGAGGGTAGAGTAGGTCCTATGAAAGGAGTAGGTCCTAGGTAGAATGTGTTATTATGTGCTATAATGTGTTAGAGTTGATGAGGAGGATGAGGAGTTGTGATTATGACTAGTGACCAACTTGTTATATATATGATGTCTCATTGACGAACATTGTTTGGTGGTGATGACTACTGGTAATGAATATGCTATTTAAACAGAGTAGTTCATGATGAGTTGTTATTGTATAAAAGATATATCTGTTTAAACATGTACAACACCAAAATATTAAAAAGAAAACATAAATGTTAGCAGTAGCGCTGGCCTAAAAACGCGCTACTAGTAGTTGAACTTACCAGTAGCGCTGGTCTATAAACACGCTAATGCTAGAAAATAGCTGTAGCGTCGTAGCAGTAGCGCTGGTACCCGCGCTACTGGTAGCACAAAAACAAGCGCTACTGGTAAGCTTTTCTCTAGTAGTGTTGGTTTATATTGGGTATGACTTGACTAGATCTCTTTTACCATGAATTACAATGTTTAGTCAGTCCTTGATCTTTAAAGGTGCTCTGCGTTTATGTTTTGCGGTCTCACAAAGGGCTAGCGAGATACCATTTTGTTATATCATGTTATGATTATTTTGAGAAAGTGTTGTCATCCGAGTTTTATTATTATGACTCGCTAGCTGATTATGCTATTGATATGAGTAATTGTGAGACCTATGTGTTATTGTGAGTATAGTTAGTTCATGATATTTGCTGAAACTTGAATACTGGCTTTTCATGTTTACAACAACAAGAGCAAACAGAGTTTGTAAAAGTTTTTCTTTATCACTTTCAGTTTATCAATTGAATTGCTTGAGGACAAGCAAAGGTTTAAGCTTGGGGGAGTTGATACGGCTCTAACGTATCTACTTTTCCAAACACTTTTGCCCTTGTTTTGGACTCTAACTTGCATCATTTGAATGAAACTAACCCGGACTTACACTGTTTTCAGTAGAACTGCCATGATGTTGTTTTATGTGTAGAAAAGAAAAGTTCTCGGAATGTCCTGGAAATCCACGGAGGCACTTTTCGGAATTAATAAGAATTTTTGGCGAAAGAATCAAGGCCAGGGGGCCCACGGGCTGTCCACGAGACAGGGGGGCGCCCCCCTAGGGCGCGCCCTCCTATCTTGTGGGTCCCTGGACCTCCTCCGACCTCAACTCCAACTCCATATATACCATCTCGGGGAGAAAAAAATCAAGGAGAAAGTTTCATCGCGTTTCACGACACAGAGCCGCCGCCAAGCCCTAATCTCTCTCAGGAAGGCTTATCTGGAGTCCGTTCGGGGCTCCGGAGAGGGGGATTCGTCGCCGTCGTCACCATCAACCATCCTCCATCACCAATTTCATGATGCTCACCGCCATGCGTGAGTAATTCCATCGTAGGCTTGTTGGACGGTGATGGGTTGGATGAGATTTACCATGTAATCAAGTTAGTTTTGTTAGGGTTTGATCCCTAGTATCCACTATGTTCTGAGATTGATGTTGCTATAACTTTGCTATGCTTAATGCTTGTCACTAGGGCCCGAGTGCCATGATTTCAGATCTGAACCTACTATGTTTTCATGAATATATGTGTGTTCTTGATCCTATCTTGCAAGTCTATAGTCACCTATTATGTGTTATGATCCGACAACCCCGAAGTGACAATAATCGGGATACTTCTCGGTGATGACCGTAGTTTGAGAAGTTCTTGTATTCACTATGTGTTAATGCTTTGGTCTGGTTCTCTATTAAAAGGAGGCCTTAATATCCCTTAGTTTCTGCTAGGACCCCGCTGCAACGGGAGGGTAGGACAAAAGATGTCATGCAAGTTCTTTTCCATAAGCACGTATGACTATTTACGGAATACATGCCTACATTACATTGATGAATTGGAGCTAGTTTTATATCACCCTATGTTATAACTATTGCATGAGGAATCGCATCCGGCATAATTATCCATCACTGATCCATTGCCTACGAGCTTTTCACATATTGTTCTTTGCTTATTTACTTTTCTGTTGCTACTGTTACAACTAATACAAAAACCCAAAAACATTTACCTTTACTGTTGCTACTGTTATCATTACTGTCATACCACTTTTGCTACTAAATACTTTGCTGCAGATACTAAGTTATCCAGGTGTGGTTGAATTGATAACTCAACTGCTAATACTCAAGAATATTCTTTGGCTCCCCTTGTGTCGAATCAATAAATTTGGGTTGTACTTCTCCCTCGAAAGCTATTGCGATCCCCTACACTTGTGGGTTATCAGCGTTGCGAGCTAAGGTTCGCAAAATCGTCCAAGGCGAGGATAACACTCAATTATTTCATATGATTGCTAATGGGAAGCATCGTAAGAAGAGAATTTTCCAATTAGAACAAGATGAAGGAACGATAGTTGGTCAAGAAAACCTGAAAGTTTACATTACCAACTATTATAAGCAGTTGTTTGGACCTCCGAAAGAGAATTTTGTGTCTTTAGATGAGTCAAGGGTTGAAGATGTTCCTCAACTTGAGACTGACGAGAATGAGATTTTGACTGCTCCCTTTACGGAGAAAGAGGTGTTGGACGCCATCGCACAAATGGAAAATAATAAGGCTCCCGGACCGGATGGGTTTCCGGTGGAGTTTTATAAAAAGTGTTGGCACTTCATTAAGGGAGACCTATTGCCGATGTTTCATGAGTTTTTTAATGGACAGCTTCATTTGTTTAAGCTGAACTTTGGAAAGATAACTCTTCTTCCTAAGAAGACAGAGGCCGTTCGCATTGAGCAGTTCAGGCCTATATGTCTGCTTAATGTTAGTTTCAAAATCTTCACCAAGGTTGGGACGAACAGACTTACGCAGATTGCGCATTCGGTTGTGCAACCGTCCCAGACTGCTTTCATGCCAGATAGAAATATCCTAGAAGGGGTTGTCGTCTTGCATGAAATGCTCCATGAGATTCACTCAAAAAAACTAGATGGCGTTGTTTTTAAAGTGGATTTTGAAAAAGCATACGATAAAGTTAAATGGCCTTTCCTTCAACAGGATTTGCGTATGAAAGGATTTGACACGGCCTTGAGAAACCAAATTGAATCCTTTATGCAAAAAGGGAGTGTAGGGATTAAAGTGAATGACGATATAGGTCACTATTTCCAGACACACAAAGGGTTAAGGCAAGGAGATCCCATGTCACCGATCCTATTCAACATAGTGGTTGATATGCTGACTATTTTAATAGGACGGGCTAACGATGCGGGGCAGGTAGGTGGCCTTGTTCCGCATCTAGTTGATGGCGGTATCTCCATCCTTCAGTATGCTGATGATACTATCATCTTTATGGAGCATGACTTGGCGAAAGCGAGAAACATGAAGCTTGTGTTATGCTTATTTGAACAATTGTCCGGGCTCAAAATTAACTTCCACAAGAGCGAATTGTTCTGTTTTGGAAGAGCTAATGATGACCAGGAGGCATATAAACAATTGTTCGGATGTGAATTGGGCACGTTACCGTTCACATATTTAGGTATACCCATTCATCATCGTAAGCTGGCTAACAAAGAGTGGAAATGCATCGAGGATCGTTTTGAGAAGAAACTGAGCTGTTGGAAAGGGAAGCTCATGTCATATGGAGGGCGATTAATTTTGATTAATTCGGTCCTCACCAGTATGCCTGTGTTTCTCCTATCCTTTTTCGAGGTCCCGGTGGGTGTCAGGAAGAGGCTAGACTTCTATCGATCTCGTTTCTTTTGGCAGAGTGATGAGCTTAAACGAAAGTATAGGCTTGCTAAATGGGATATAATCTCTAGGCCGAAGGACCAAGGGGGTCTAGGTATTGAAAATCTGGATGTCAAAAATAGATGTCTCCTTAGTAAGTGGCTGTTTAAACTTTCGTCCGAGACGGAGGCTACTTGGGTTCAGATTTTGCGAAATAAGTATATTCATTTTAAACCTTGGCCCAGGTGACAGTGAGGCCGACTGACTCACCATTTTGGAAAGGCTTGATGAGAGTCAAGCCACTCTTTTTCAACAGGACAAGGTTCTTAGTCGGAAATGGAGCTAATACGAGGTTCTGGGAGGATATGTGGCTTGGGGAGACTCCCCTTGCACTTCAATATCCTACTTTGTACAATGTTGTTCAACGTAGAGAAGCTTACGTTGCAACCATTCTACAATCCACTCCCCTCAATATTAGTTTTTGGAGGACGCTAGTTGGAAATCGTTGGGAGGCCTGGCTTCATCTTGTAAGACGTTTGATGGTGTCCAGCTGTCTCAGCAACCAGATCAGTTGTATTGGAAACTAACTAAGAATGGCGTGTTCTCGGTCAAATCCATGTATCAGGACGTCATAAACTCTAGCATCATTCCTTCCTCGAGGCACGTTTGGAAAGTAAAGGTACCTTTGCGAATCAAAGTGTTTATGTGGTTCGTGCATAAACAAGTTATTTTGACTAATGATAATCTGGCAAAACGCAATTGGGTGGGTTCTGTTAGATGTAGTTTTTGTGACCATAATGAAACTATCAAACACCTCTTTCTTGATTGTCCGCTGGCTAAGATTCTATGGCGGTCGATTCATATTGCTTTTAATATTAATCCGCCTACTTCCATCAACATGTTATTTGGAACGTGGTTTGATGGGGTTGACTCCGATACAGCGAGGCACATTCGTGTTGGCGTTTGTGCTTTATTATGGGCAGTCTGGAACTGCAGAAATGATTTGGTTTTTAACTGATCAACGAACATTCACTTTTTGCAGGTTATCTTCAGGGCCACAGCGTTGATCAGCATATGGTCGCTACTCACTCCGACGGAGGCCAGGGAGCGTTTGGTTACTGCGTCTACCCAATGGGAGATGGTAGCTCGGGATATTTTCAACCGGTTTGGATGGCAGTCATGTAATAGGATAGGCATGTAGTGCTCCTATTTTTATTTGCCAGCCGGTTGTGGCTTTCTGTTTAGCTCTTATGAGCGTTTGTTTATTTAATACTTCGAGACTTGGAGACTTGTTGCTGGATATTTTTATTAATAATATGAGCCGTATGCATCTTTCTGATCTAGAGGCTGGGGTAAAACCCCTTTTCGAAAAAAACTAATTTGTTAAATATCTGTTTTAACTGGTAGTACTGTTTTACTACCACGTTGCTATTTCTCCCAAAGAAAACTCATTTGTAGGCGCCTAAAAAAGAATTATTCTACTCTCACACGGCCAACATATGTCCATGTTCTTTTCTCCCTACCTAGATAGTGTATCAGTCTCACACCCATCATCTATTGTAACTCTACTAGCAGTCCGTATAAGCTTCAGGCTTGGCCATGCAAGCAGGTAGACATTGACACACAAAATCACTAGAAGCTCTGATTCATCCGCTTCCGAAACCTAGTGATGAACATATCGGCCGCCTGATCGATCTCGTTCTCAATGTTGAACTCCAAACCTTCAGCCTCTCGGTTGTTCCTAATTACATCCATGACCGGTGGTTCATCGTTGTCGTCTTCATCACACACATCGAGTAGCACATCGTCATCATCTTCATTACCTTCGACCTCACCATCAACATCACACTCGTCGGTGTAACAAAAGTTGGTGTCATCGCCGTTGAAGATGGGGTGCAGTGTCCAGTCAGTGCAGCCACTGTCACCATCATTCTCTTGATCAAACAATGCATCACGAGTGTCTTCTCGACATTTCGCATCACGAGTGTCTTGTGACATTCCATCATGGCGCTCTTCTTCCGGTCGGCGGCAGCTGAGAGTATGTGGATCCTGTGGGAGAAGGCGCCGATGGTGGCGCTACTACGGCGGAGCGAGGCTTGGATGAGGAGCCTGGCCGCCAGGATGCTGGTCTTGCTCTTGCACATCGTGACAGCCTTCAGGAGCTCCGTTGCTTAGGCGATCTTCATCTTTGATCTTCAGAGGTGGTTAAACCGCCAGCCAAGGATAACAAGTAGGGAATGTGGTGGCACAGCGCTTGGCATGAGAAGATCACTAAGATGAGGCAAGATGTTTTAGGTTCATGGGCCTTCTCCTGATGCTCCAAGGGTATATTTATAGTCAGGAACTGGGCATCCAAGTGTGTGCAAAACTTTGCTCATGTCACAATCAACCTTTTCTAGTGCCTAAAGCATATGAAAGGAAACTTGGGAAATAAGCATATGAAAGGTAGATCTATAGAAAATAATTTGGCATGTGGAGTTAGCACTATGGGAATGTTGGGAGTGGAAAACAAAGCTAAAGAGGCATGAAAAGCTAGCAATGGGGAATGGAATGGAGAAAGTATTCCGACTATAGGCGTCACAGACACATGCCCAAGGTGTAGATTGGCTCTACACGATCCCGAGTTTCCAATATCTCTTTTAACTAAGTGGTAGCAGCTGAGCTGATGATGGTTTGCCGGAATGCCCGAAGGAAACCAAACCAAAGCGAGTGGCTTTTGTTCTTGGCAGTTTCCTCGTGCTTCATGACAGATTGTAAAGGTACGCGCTCACCGGAGAGTTCGCCGCTCGCCGATCCGTGTGCTTCTCACTTAGTTAAATCACAAAGGTTAAATAATTGTCTTCTCCGCTGCAGCTTCTTCTAATCCTTCTCATCCGTTCAAACGCAGAACCTACCACGCGATGGATGCGTGCATGGGTGGGTGTTTCAGCAGTCCTTTCTCATGGTGTCCATCGTGTGAAACTTGTGATGGCAACATCGAAGACACGGTGCGACACAAGTGGTTTCTTTTCCGGGAGAAAAGAAAAGGGTGGTGCACAAGGACTCCAACATTGGCACGAGTGCGTACGTGCATGACCCGTAGGCCTCGATCCGTACGTGACTACGTGGATGATCGCGGGCGGCTCCGAGAGAGTCCGAATCCTCATCGGGATGGGTCAGAGATTTAGTCCGAATTATGATAGGGGAATCTGGAATCTATTTTTGCTGGAGTCCGAGTACAACTGAGGAGTTACTCTTCCTCTGGGAGCGCAATCCGGAATCGGCAGACGAATCATCGCCCATATAAGCTCAGGAGCATATGCTTGCACGAACGCACTACCAAAGCAGGCGATCCATTGACGGGACGGGCGAGAGCTATTGTTCACCATCGAGGATTACAGGCGGAGAATATCAAGATAACAAGCGTATTCCATGGACGGACCGAGCGTCATCCAGCTTAAGTGTTACCCTCCTGCTACGCCGAAGGTGGAGGAAGAGGTTGAAGAGGAGGTGGACGAAGATGAAGATGGAGAAGAAGAGACGCTGAGTTCTGATGATGACGATGACGGAACCTACGAGGAGTTAAATACTGCAGCCATTATGACCACTTTCACGCAGAAGAGCCAAGAAAAAGGAGATGGCATGAAGATCGTGGTGGTCTACCGCCACACCCTCTTCTCGACGCCGTCGGACGGAGGCGAGCAGCTAGTGCGGGGAGACACGGAGGGGCACACGATTCGGTTCGTCGTTCCGCCTGCCCGCAACACTGCGAGGGCTCTGCGGTTGGTCGGCGCGTCGCTGTCCGCGATGGTATACCCCGGCCACCTCCGTGAAAGGCTCCGGGACCTATGGTCGAACTTGATCTTGTTGCCCGAGATGAAGCACCGCCTTGGGCGGCGAGCCGGAGTCGAGGTGCGCTTTGACGCGTTTAGCTTCCCGGAGGCTGACGACACCCCGGAGCGCAGGGAGAGCGTGTTCGCGGTGGCAGATGGCATGTCGAAGGAGCCGTGGCCCGAGTGCCAGTGCCATGGCGGAATGGAGTACCGCCTGCCCGAAACGGCGCCGATGCGGCGCATCGCGGAGAGCGAAGCAGCTGGGCTGGATTGCCCCGTCTGTTTGCACCTGCTCGAGGGAGACGATCTTGCTGCGTGGCCGGGATGCTCTAGGCCCCACGTCTTCCATGGTGCGTGCTTGAAGCTCGCGCTCAAGAAGATTGACAGGTGCCCCATCTGCAGGTGCTTCCTGCAAATCGAGCCCGAACCACTACCACTAGAGACCACTGAGGATAAGGAGGGCGACGGAGACGCGGCCTTGGCGATTGCCGCCGGCGGCAAGCCTAAAAGCGTTCGGCGGGATGTAGCTATAGCATTCTTGGGTCTCATTTTGTTTGTTTGTATGATGATGATAGGGTTAATCAGATTCATGATGCATTACGGGTGATATGATCCTAGTTAATTTTCCGGATTCGATGGGGTCGAGAGACTGGAACGAGGGTCGAAGATCGCTAGGTGCGTGGCTGTTTGATGTGTTTTGTGCTTTGTGCTAATCAGAAAAATTTAAGTTCTGATATGAATGGTTTTTCTTAAGTGCAGATTGTGCACGCCTATACTTGATAGGTACACGTACGCGCGTGTATGCACATGCACTAGTCAATCCTTGGATTAAGGATTAACTTTAACTGATACTAGGTGGTTTAATTTGGTCGCGGCGAAATTTTAAAGATTAATTTTAGAAGTATTATGTATGAAGAAAATGATCCAAATCAAGAGTTACTATGTGTAAATAAAGAGTATGCATGGGTTGCAAAATAGTGTTAGCAGATGTTGACATGGCACACTTAGTGAGGTGAAAGGCCCATATTAAGAGAATTAGAATCAGTGAAGATCAACTATCAAAAACATATATTTGCTTGCACTACATGGTCTGGGGTATAGCTTTACACATGCATGCTGGCTAATATTCTACACGTACATACAAGGTTTTGAGTTTCGGAATCAAAATAATTTCAGACAACATCAAAATATGCAAAATTTCGGAATTCACACATTTCAAATTTCACTTAATCTTAATAATCCTAATCCAATTTAAATTTATTTTGAATCTTTTTTGAAATTTCAGTGTTAAAAATATTTCGGAACTGACTGAAATAAGGAAACGCTTACTATCAACCGGCGGATCGCAGCAGCCGCGTCCGCCACCTTCCCTGGATGACACGCATCAAGTGAGGGCCTACATACCATTTTCATGCAACATGGGCTATGCTTCTGAAACATATGCGGTGTTGCAGTGGTCTACGACGGGTTTATGTTTTTACAACAAAACCTCGCGAAAATATCAGCAAAAAGACCTCATTTGAAAAAAAAATTACAACAAAACCTTAGTTGCAAAAACGTTGTTTGCAACAAAACAGTTGTTGCAAAAAAATCGTGCTACAAGACCCGTGTTGCAGAATAATTCTATAACAAGACCCGTGTTGCAATGGTGGAGGCGCGCTCGACCGGTCGATGCGGCAGATCTGACAGCTCGCGACCCGGCTGATCATTTAAAAATATCAGCCGGCTGATGCGTAGCACGCCCCCTGAAATATGCGTGATTTCAAAAATTTCACTGAAATTTCATTAAAAAAATTAACCCTGCATACATCTACTATTCTGAATGCCAAGTCTACATCTGTAACATGCAGGCAAGGTACCTGGCAGTATGTGTATGAGTACCCGCGTACTGGCCAGCCAGCACGTGTATACATACCCAAATACCCGTATACTAACCAGCTAAAATTAAATAAAATGGATGAACCTCCGAGATATGAGCACATGGAGGTGTCTTGTTTAGGCGGCATCGAAATTTCCATGAAGATCCACGTACAGCCAGTCAGGCATGTGAGATGACACAATATGATTCTATATTTTCCTTAGTTTTGCAAGATACGATTGAGCGAGATATTCTAGCTAGCGCACAAGATAAAACTTGTTAAATTGTTCCCGATCCTCTTGGCTAAGTAACGTCTACGCGTTGGGATAAGATCAATCGTCTTTAATTTGTTTGCAGGACAACGATCAGGGGGCTCACCGTCACCCAGCCTGCCATTCATTTCGTCGCGCCGGCCAGACCCCGCTGAAGACGAGGACGCGGTGCTCACCACCACGCTGCCGTCCGCCATCATGAAGACACCATGAAGGACGAGGAGCTCACTTGCTATGGCACCACCTGGTGAAGCACTCGAATGACGGGCGACACCGCAGCCGGTTGCGCCGCCGCCGCCGAGACTCCTCTGTCGCCCTCCCCTTCTCCCTCCCTGCAGGCCCCCTCGCCCGCGGCTCCGCCGCCGCTCCCCGCGCCGGCTGCCCCGGGCGCCTCCTTCCGGTGGGCCGATTGCACG
>NC_057807.1:481364461-481366404 GCF_018294505.1 Triticum aestivum | reverse complement strand
CGGCTCCCCTTCCCCCCTTCCCTGCGGGCCGGCCCATCCAAGCTGGGCCACCTCCATGCCCTAGGCCCAGGGAGGTGCCGGCCAGCGCCTTCTGGCTCCCTCGAAGCCTCTCCCTCGCCCATCCCTCGCGCGCCGCCTCCCCTGCTTCGGGCTCGTCTCGCCCCGATCCCCCGCCCCCTTCTGCTCCCGCCCTCGCCCCGCATCCACCTCTCGCCGCGCCTCCCCCCTCGTCTGGCCGTCCGGCGGCTTCTCTGACGCCGGTAGCCCGCCTCGCCCTGCCCCCTCCCGCCCGGTTGCGGCTCGCCATGCCGCGCGACCAGGCGGACCTGGCTCCCCGGGCGAAGCGCAAGGCGGGGGGTGATTCCCGCGACTTGTCCCGGCCCTCCCCCGACTCCCTCCGACGGGAGGAGGAGCTCCGGCGCGAGCTCCGGGAGCTCCGGGACAGCCGCCGCTCCCCCTCCCGTCGGGATGACCGGGCCCGGTCACGCTCGCCCCGAGCGTCGTCGGGCAACTGGCGCCGCCGGCGCTCCCCCTCGCCCTCCCGTCGTAGGGACCGGTCCCCCTCCCCCGCCCGTCCGGTTCGTGATGGCATCCTCCCCACTCCGGACACCCGCCGCTACGTCCCGCCTCACGTTGCCTCGGGGTCCTCGGCCCCGGGTCCGACCTCTGGGGGCGCTCCCGTCCGCGGGCACCCTGGCCCCGCCAAGAAGAAGAAGCGTCGGGGTGCCCGACCCACTCCGACCATCCCTCCATCCTCGGGTCCGGGGGCCCCCTCTGCTCCGGGCCCCGTCTCCGGTCTTCCTCGCCCCCCTTGCTTCAACTGTGGGGTGAGGGGGCACTCCCAGGTTGCCTGTGTCAACCCCCAGTGTTGCTACCTCTGCAAGGATCCGGGCCACCCCGCCATTCTGTGTCCGGACAGACCGGTGGTGTCCGAGCTCATGATGTATGGCCACGGCATCGAGGGGTTGGGCTTCTTCCACCTTGAGGTCCCGGATGCCCCTTCGCCTTCGCCCTCCCTTCAGGCGATCGTCACGGTCGTTGACGGGGTGGCCTCCCTGGAGATAATCGAGGCCGAGCTCAACCACCTCTACCGTTGTCAGTGGGACTGGGTGGTTACCCCCACCGCCAGCCACATCTTCTCCGTCGTCTTCCCCGACTCCGTCAGCTACGGCTACGGCACGCGTAGTGGCCGGATAACCCTCGCCCTCAACCAGCTGGTGGTTGAGATCTCCGAGCCTGTTCTCGACGCCCAGGCCGTGGCCGTCCTCGACACCGCTTGGATCCTCATCTCCGGTCTCCCTGACATCGCGCGGTCAGAGCTTGTCATCCGCCAGATGTCTCGCCTCTTGGGCAAGGTGGTGGTGGTTGATGAGCTCTCACTGCGCAAGGAGGAGGAGGTCAGGGTCAAGGTCAAGTGTCTCGACTCCACCAGGCTGCACACCTCGGTCCGGGTCTTCTTCAACGACCAGGGCTTCGACCTCAGGATCGCCCCCGAGCCGCCCAACCACGTTGGACGCCCCCGCTCCCTTGACGTCGGCCCCCAGACGACTTCTGGGGGGCCGGCGGAGACTACCACGGCCGTCACCACTCGCGCTCCCACCGCTCTGACGAGGAGGGGGAGTCCGAGGACTCCCGCTCTCCTCCTCCCTCGTCCCCCCCTCCGGCTCCGGGGGGCAAGGGCCGCCAGGCCGCCCCAGGCCCCTCCGCTGATGACCCCCCGATCCCTGACGGGTCGTCGTCCGAGGGGAGCGACATCTCCAGTGTCGGCCTGGTGGTCTGCCCGGCCTCCTCTCCGCGCTCCCCCGTCTCTCCCCCGGCTCCGGAGGTGGCTCCTGTCGACCCGACCGGCGGCCCCATCCCCTCCGCACCGGCGGCCCCTGAGGGTGGGTCGCCGTCTCCTGCGGACGCCCCCCCCTCCTCCGGCCTCGCCTCCCCCAACCTCC